>NW_010395103.1:0-243 GCF_000710305.1 Buceros rhinoceros silvestris
GGTCGCTGCTCGGGGCCCGGTGCCGGGGTCGGGGCCCGGTGCCGGCAGCTCGCAGGTGCCTCTCTACCCCCTCCACACACACCCCCACTCCGCGCTCTTAAAAGTTTGCAAAGGCGAGCGATGCAATATTTATCACCCGCGATCATAAAAAGGCGAGTCGGTATTTCCCAAGCACAAATGCAAAGCGCTCGGCTCCGGAGGGGGGCCGGGCTGTCGGGGCTCCCCCCCCGCTACGGAACACAA
>NW_010395103.1:535-4845 GCF_000710305.1 Buceros rhinoceros silvestris
CCTAGCGAACTCATCACTCACGGGGGATGGGGCAGGGGACTGACCCTGCTCCTGCTCCTGCTCCTGCTCCTGCACCAGCAGCATCCACTGTGCTCAGGTCGTGTATGAGGCTCCGGGATGCACGGGGAGGCGGGGGGTGATCCAGGGGGAGGTCAAGAAGGTCTAGTTTTCATCCCACCCGCTGCCCCTGGATAGCCACCCCCTGGGCACATGTCCAGAAAAAGCTGCTGGTCCTCCCTGGCAGAAGGTCTGGGAGCCAGGACAGCCCGGGGAAAGGTATCAGCCACGGTTCTATGTCTCGGTTTCTGTGTCAGGCTCCTGCTGCTGCTCGGCACTGCCACGGTCAGGGAGGGGGTGGTGGACAGAGAGGGTGAGGTAGCACAAGGTGAGGCTGGGGGAAGTCCAGGGCCAGGAGAGCAGGCAGAGCTTTGGAAGAAGGAAAGTACACCCACAGGGGTGTCGTGGGCACATACACATTCCCCATTCTGGGGATAGCCCGATCCATGACCTTAGAGCCAAAACAGCATTGGATGAAAGGAATTAAATCCATATTGAGCTGGACACTCAGCTCTTGCCATGGGCATTTTACTTCATTTGAGGTTTGATGCAGGAGGTGGCCTTGAGATTTATCAAACCTGTTGCTTTGGCAGCAGCTCTGCCTCTAAGGGTATCTGCTCACCCTCCACTGATGCTGGCCCAGAACTCAATGAGAAGGTGACGGCCACCCTAGAGGACTTTGCTGCTGATCTACCTCCCTGCTGTAGTAATCCACCTCCCTCTCAGGGATGGGCCAGGCCTTCTTCCTTCCTCAACACTCTGGTCAGGAGATGGTGCATCCTGGGAACTAAAAAGCATCACACACAGCTAATTCATCAGCGATCTGAGCCTTAACAGTGATACATTTGGGGGTCTTCAAAGCAGGGGTGCATAGGTGAGTGCAGACCTCTAGGCTCCAGTTCTGGTCAGTGGAGAGGAACTAGGGGGGCTACAGTGCAGTTCATCTCTTTCTCACATCGACTTCTGAAGTGGGGCAGTGAGTGAGGCATCTGACTCCCCTCAAAGCCTGTAAAGATGCTGAATGGCCAGTTCAGATGGAAACATCTCTAAATGGAGACATGACAGCTTAGACATGACTCCTGGTGCTGCAAAGGCTTCCTGATGAAAGTTGCCCACCAGTTCTGGACTGCTCCGGCTCTCAGACATGGGTTCTTGGAGCTCTGCCCAGTGAGCCCTGGGAGCTGGTGTGTGTCCCTGCAGCGAGGATCTCTCTCGCAGCACACTCCTCACTTCCAAGCCTGTTAGCTTCATGGCATGCTCTTGCATTTTATTTTTTCCCTGCTATAAAAGCCAAGACCCACCAAAAAATCTGGGCATCCCAGCCCCTTGAGCATGTCGATAAATGACCCAGGCCATGGTGTCCATGGCACCACCCACCAAAGCGGACCCCACGGCCAAGGGGCTGATTGTGCCACTGGGAAGGGAAACATGGCAAGGAAGGTTGTTGATAGAGGGACTGTCTGGGGACCGCCAGTGGGTCCCATCTCTCCACCCACGCAGCTCGTAGTTCTAGTTCTAGCAGAGCTTTAAAGGCTGTGGGCAGTCAGCAAGGAGGTCACCGCCACCAGCCGTCCCAGTAAGAGCTGCAGGCACTGCCTCATCCCAGAGGGATAACTCCGGACTGACAGTGCGTTGCTGAAATGCCAGAGGGGGGATACGTGACCCGCCTCGTTCAAATATTACTGGCACGTCACAGCTTTGGGTCTGGAGGAGAGAAAACGCTCTGTGTTCTTTAAAAGCCTCCTGCCTTTGAAAGCCGCGCAGGTCCAGGGTGCCCCCGCCAACAGACTTTCTTCTATTATTCCATGTGTTTTAGAGCGGTGCAGAGCAGATGTATTTTTAAAGAGGCCGATGCTTGAAGTCGGCTCTGTTCCACTAGAGGGGAAAAAGGAGTAAAGCCGTAATTAGAGGCTTCGGGGTGCCCGAGCAGGGAGGAGGACAGCCGGGCTTGGGGGGGAACCCAGGGAGAAGGCGAGCAATTAGCTGTCTGTGGAAAGAGCTTGGGAAACGGGGCAGGGTTCTACATGGGTCACACCTATGGCTGAGGGCAGGGGAGACCATTACCCCCTTCCCCAACCCATCAGTCGCTCTTCACAAGTGCCAAGTCCTCGGTCAAGCCAAGGGTTTCCCATCTGCTGCCAAACCCTTCCGCCAGCTCGGGGAAGTTGCTGGGGGTTTGGCTGAGTGGGTGGTGCAGGGTCAGGCCCCATCTTGCGTGTTCCTCAGGAGCTCCACTACAGCAGGTGAGGAAAGGTCCTTCTGGGTGGTCAGACCAGGTCAGGGCACAGGGCAAGGGTGGGCTGGGGACTTGCTCTGAGTAGAAGAGGAAACATCTCAGTGGGCAGAGGAGGTGCACAGGGAAACCTGGGGAGAGCTCACAGGGTGGAGGAAGCTAAGGTGGACAGGCTGGTCTGTGGCACCGCAGCCTGACACCCCACCGGGGGTGAAAACACACAGACCTCAGCTTTTGGTCACCTGGGCATCGCATTCCGCGCTGCAGGAATCAGCCACTTGCCACCCAGTGGCTTGCCACCCGGAAGAGAGTGGAAGCTCCAGAAAGCCACAGAAAAAGCTGGTTGACACCCACTCTGGAGATATCTCTTGGTTTGCATTTCCAAGGACCAAATTCTGAGTTTCCTCTTCCTGCTACCAAAAGCAGGAGTTGGAGTGCTCGATCTGCCGGCAGTACGAGCAGCTCCGGCCCCAGACTCCAGTGTGCAAACAAAGGGGTCCATGCTCCACACCCTCATCCCAGAGGGATCCCGATAAAGCTAGGGGTATTGTTTGGTTTATAAATAGGTGTTAAATAAATCCTTCCAGAGGTTTAATCCTGTGCTTTTCCCATGCAAAGACCAAGGTCTTGATCCCACCAGCCGTCACCTGCAGGAACATTCCTCCTACACCTGGGAACAGCCCCTCATTTTTAGCCGTAGCTCTAAGGCAGTGCTGCGGGGTGCAGCTTTGGATGGCTGGGTGAGTCAGGGAAGCTCACAGGGGATTTCAGAGGCTTTGGGATCCTGAAGATGGAGAGATCAGAGATAAAATCTATATTTCATCTGCAGCGTCTCACCAACGTTTCCAGCAGCTGTAAGAAAATATGAACCCTCCGAGAAATACGAAAATGTCAACTAAGAACAATGTTTTATTTATACCAGGCAGGGAAGGTTTTCGTTTCAGACAAGAAAAAAGGCGTGTGTGTTTGTATAAAATCCCGCTCAACTCTTCAGCGACTGCCCCGCTGCTACCTGTGACTCAGAGGGAGTTCGTTCTGCAGAGCGCATTCTCAGCAACGTCCGCCGCAGCCCTCGTCAGCAGAAGCCCTGCCTCGCTCCTCACCAGCACCAGGAAAGCGCTTCCCGGCCTCGCTGCGTGGGACTGCTGGCCAAAGACGGAGCAAAGCCACGGCTGTCTCTTCGGAAAGGGCAGCCAAGTCAAGGAGGAAACGGCCGCTGGCTTTGCAATACGAGTATCCACCGCGCGCGTTCGTCCACTCGGGATCTTGTGATCCACCCAGACTTCGAATTGGTTCCTAACGCCAATAGTAACATCGGGGGCAGAATTCTTCCCGTTCTTTACCTCTATTTGCACGACATCCCTTGGGGTCCCAAGTGCAATCAGCATTTGGGATCTTCAGCTTAGGAATGACAAGTCCATTGTCCCTTTTTTAGCCCTGCGCTGGTGACACTGACACATGGAGGCAGGGCTGGGTCAGGGTCCTGCTGGTGGCAATGAGGGGAGATTCGATGTCAGGAAGTTCTGCACCGCGAGGGTGGTGGGACACTGGCCCAGGCTGCCCAGAGAGGCTGTGGCTGCCCATCCCTGGAGGTGTCCAAGGCCGGGTTGGATGGGGCTTGGAGCAAACTGGTCTAGAGGAAGGTGTCCCTGCCTGTGGGAGGAGGTTGGACTGGACGACCTCTAAGCTCCCTCCAGCCCAGACCGCCCTGTGATTCTGTGAAATGGTGGCAGCGTGTCCCTGGCTGCACACGGCTCCTTTCGTGTCACAGTCTGTGCCGGTGAGCCAAGAGGAGAGGGGTGTTTCTCAGCCGGACCCTCCCAGCCATCCTGCTGCAGGGGACACTCACACCTGGCGGTTTTCCTTCTCCTGCTGGGAGGATCATTGGCTCTTTCAGAAGGACCCTTGGGTGCAGAGCCGCCCGCATCTCCCGGCGCAGAGGCAGCGGGTGCCAGCTGGGTCTGGCCTCTGCTCTGCCCTTCCACCTCCTGCAGCGGGACCTAAGCTGGCCTCGCCCTGG
>NW_010395103.1:5293-5735 GCF_000710305.1 Buceros rhinoceros silvestris
AGATGCTTCAGTTGGCTTCACCCGGGTTTCTCCCTCGCTTGTAGGTACTGTTTCTCCTGCAGCCGGCGCACGGCAGTGCTGGCTCCCTCCGCCTTCTCACCTGGATTTTTCCCTCTCCCTTGCTGTGCTGTTTGGTTCCCATCTACGTGAGCTTTTCCCTGCCTGCGTGTCTTTATTGAAAGGCATGGCTTAAGGAGGGGGCTGGGGGGATGGATCAGCTCTAGATGCACTCTGTAGCCCAAACCATGGGAATCTTCTGCTCTACAGCTGTTCCCCAGAGCTGTGCGCGCCCCCCAGCAGCTGCGCAGTAGAGCCAGCCGGACCAGCAGGACGTGGGGGCACTTCTCCGGCCATAACTAACTAGTCACGAAGGGCAGCCCCTCTGCTCGTTACCCTTGTGCTGCTGTCTCCTCTGGTGTAGAGGCAGGGGGGGAGGCAGGGG
>NW_010395103.1:5746-12162 GCF_000710305.1 Buceros rhinoceros silvestris
CAAAGGGCAGCCCCTCTGCTCGTTACCCTTGCGCTGCTGTCTCCTCTGGTGTAGAGGCAGGTGGGCAGACAGGGACATGGCCCCGAGGGGTGCGAACCAGAAGGGGGGTGGTGGGCAAGCTGGTGGAGATGCTGAGTTGTATATGCCCGTCTCTGTGGTGAGACGGGATGAAATGTGGTTGGTTTATTCATGATGCCAGTTTATGAGGTACCGGCTTCCCTCGGGTGACTTTGAGCCCTGGGTCTAATTTTGTTCTCAGAGACCTTGAAATCGAGGCAATCATTTCGGGCAGCACAGACGCTGCCCACAGCCAGGTCTCTGGGAGTCCCTTTGCCTGTCACTGAGATGTGAAGCATAGGCAGCAGCGCCCAGTGCTGCCTGGTCCCTGGGAGAAGGCAGGAAGCAGGGTCCCAGTGTCTGGCCATGGACCTCCAGCTTTGGCCTCTTGCAGAAGTCACCAGGAGCTGTTAGTGCCTGCAAGGGATGGGAAGAGCAGGTTTGCCTTTCACCCGAGAGCTGTGTCCTGTCAGACAGCATGGTGCTGAGCCGGCCCGGAGGAGGACAGAGCCACAGGCACAATTATGGACTTACCCCTGTGGTGAATCGACCCTGAAGCCCTGGCCAAAGGCTCTTGACCTTCTGCCACCCCACACCGACCCTGCAATTCAGTTTAGGCGTCGTGTTTTCCTCTGCTCCTTGACTGGAAGAGGGCTGTTAAGCAGCTGCTGTGCTCTGCACCAGAAGCGGCTGCATTAAGCGCTCCCCTTGCCGGGGGAAGCGGCTGATGTTTGCCGTGATGGCTGTGCATCTCCCCTGTGCATGACTGGCTGTTGTGAGAACCTCGCTGAGCCAGCCACATGCTTCATAATGTCAGTTGTAGTTCAGCGTTAATTATTTATGATAAAACTTCATAATGTGCTGTTAAATGGGCTGCAGGATATTTTGGTTAAATTAAGGGAACCTTGAAGCTCCCTCTGTAGGGCTGCGCTGCTTGGGCCTTGCTGAGAGCAGAGGTTCGATTAAAGCTTCGGTGTTGTGGCCTCTGCCTATGGCCTCTGATTACTGAAATCGTGGGAGCGTGGAGATCAATCCAACAGCTCAGCGTTGTTGTTTCCGGCAGTGAAGTTCTAGGTGAGGTGTTTCCCAAGAAGATGTAAAAGGTGAGTCTGCAGAGATCCTGTGCTGCCTCCTGAGCTTGGGCTTGCCCCGTGCTCCTGCATGCCTGAGGATGCTGCTGGTGGGGACAACACTCTCACAGACCTTGCAGTGCCTTTTCCATAGTCAGCTCTGGGCAAACAAGTTGGCCTCAGTTTCCTTCATGGACCAGTCTGGCAGCTTGAGCTCTGGCTGTTCTTATGCCCTGCAGATGTGGAGAGCTGAGCTAACCCAGTGGGAACACTGCTGCTGCTCTTGCTTGCCTGCAGGCCACTTGTCCTGCCCTTCTCAGGACACGGGTTCTCCATCCACCTCCCCAGGGCCACCTCTGCCAAGCTGGGGATGGGGCCCTTGGTCTGCTTGGCTCTGCAGGGCTTGGATGCCCACAGAGGCCCTTGCACAGAGGTGGTGATAGATGATGCTTCCACCAGTCCTGAGAAGCTGCTTAACTGGTACGTTTGTTTATTAGACTCCTCAGGTGATTCGGAGTCCTTCAGAAGCCAAAGAGGCCAAGGGGTGACGTCCTCTCCCCACCCTACTGACAAGGGGATGTGCTGATGCTGAGCAGCTCACAGGGAACTTACTGAGCCCCTGGAGGGGACTTTCTTCTGACTGTAAGAAACCTGCAGAGAACAGGGACACCAGAGCTGTGGTCCAAGCCAGCACTCGGGGACCAGACCCTGCGCTCAGCAGTGGCTTGATCCTGTTTCTAAGCAGGGCAAATAAGAGCCCCAAAGAGGGAGGAGAGGTTCTGGGTGTCTGTCTGTCCTTCCTCCACAGCCTTCCTTTCCCAGAAGGATGAGTTTCACACCCTGCGCCCCCAGACCTCCGTGGACTCTGGCTGTGTAGAGGTGCCAGCTCGCTCCCAGACCCTCTTCTCTTCCTCACTCGTGGGCAGATGCTCTGGATTTCACTCTCACCTGACCAAGTGCTCCCCAGCGAATGGTTAAGGAGCTGCCTGCAGGGCCGCTTCGTCTGTTAATGCTGCTTTGCTCTGCACAATCGCTGAGGGGTTGGTCCGTGCCGTTCCAGCTCCCTGCCTGGGAAGGGGCCAAAGCCGCAAAGTCCTCTTAGGGTGGTTGGGCGAATGCACCTTGCATCGATCTCCCTGCAAACCGGGCCACGCACAAATGCTCCCTCTGCTCGCTGGGAAGCCTTTGGGGATGCAGGTGAGAACAGCAGAGAACCCCATGCTGGGCTCTAGATGAGAACACCATACTTAGGCTTGTCTTTAAGCTACCCCAGAGCCTTCGGTGGGCAACGCTTTGCACTGCAAAAATTTCTCTCAGCCCTCTCCATGGTGAGCACCTTCACGGAGTTTTGCTTTTCCCCTTCTTTTTTCCCCTGGTCCTGCTGTATGTTCAGTGCTTGGGCAGCCACAGGAAGCTCAGACAGAGGAGACCCTCTGATAGCTGCCCCAAGTTCCCTGCACCCCTCATCTTCCCTCCACAGTGACAGCCAAGCACAAACTCATCTGATGAGAGGAGTAACCCCCAAAGGGTCTTTGGCATCGTGTGGTGCCAAGGGATGTGTCTGTGCGAGGTGTGAGCACTCTGTGGGTGGCTCTGTGTGGCCATGGGCTCTGACAGGTGAGGAGTGTTCCTGTGGCTTGGTTTGGGAGAAGGTTGACTCTGAAGTCAAATCAGGCTTCTCCAGTACCACAGCTCTGACATGCAGACTGGAGGGAGGAGGGCAGCTTCTAGTACCTGGGGATTAAAGACTTTTCTTGCTCTGGGTATTGCTGGGGACTAGTTTAACCTAAGCAGGTCTGTTCCACTCACAGGCCCTTTGCCATTCAAATCTCACATCCTGAAAACAACACGTCCCTGCTCAGCTTGGCCACCCGGCCACATGCACCAGGTGTCTGCCAGCCTTGAATTCCCTTCGTCACATCAGGCAAAATGATGTCATTGAGCATCAAATTTTAATGCTCTCTGCGATGTGCAGAGAGAGAACGGGAGAACTGGGCTGCTCTGGTGGCTCCTCCGCAAAACTGGCCCTTAGGGGAGCCCCAGCCTGGAAAGACATGGACTGGCTGATTCGCTCTCTGCTTTCAGGTCTTGCACAGCAGGTAGTATCATCCCTCCTTTTTCCATCCCTGAGATGCAGCTGAAGCCACCACCTCTCTTACTTGTCTCCTGTTTTGTGCTTTCAGAGGTGATGTCCAAGCCCACTGTGGAGACTGACTCTGGAATCTTTCCTCATCCTGCCGACACGATGAAGCAATGTTAACTTCCAGGGTCTGCTCGTGACCCCTCTCTTGCAGAAAGAGGAGAGTTGGCACACAGGGAAATTGGAGAGGACTGTGGAAGCAAGACATGAACTTCTGTCTTCCTCTGAGGGACCTGGTCCTGTGAGAGCCACACTGGGCTGGCACAGATTTATGAGGGGACAGAGTCCAGGCATTGAAGAGGAGAGAGGATAGTGTCTTGGATTCATGAGGGAGCACCACAGATGACCGTCTTACGCTGTTCCCAGCATGGTAGCCTTCAGCATGTCATCTTGCTCAGCTGAAAGCTTCAGCCTTCTCCTGCCCCAGGTGACACCCCGGCAGTTCCCCAGGTCTCGAATCCTTTGCCATGGCTTTTCCATGGGAGCAGTAAAGCATGCCATGGTCCCAGCTGGAGAGCAGGGAAGGCGATAAAGCGGGATTAGAAGCACCCTGAAGGAGCCTCTTTCACTGGGTGTGTCTCACTCTCCTCCAATTGTTCCATGCCTTGGAGCATCTCCAGCATACTAAGAAGCAGTGGAAGAGCAGGTCCCCCAGGCATCCATCAGCAATGTCACCTCTTGACCCCGGAGGTGAGAGAGGCTGCAGCTGCTCTCCGGGCACGTGCACGTCTGCAATCGTAGACTTGCCAGTGTTTGTGTGTTGGGGTCCTCGGCAAGAGGTGGTGTCGTAAGGACCAAACCTGGCTGGTGGCGCAGAAACAAGCCCCCGCCTGTGCCGCACTTGCTGTGATGGCTCCACAACCTGCAGTGCTTTTTAGATGCTACAGACAGACTTTTTTTGAAGCCTTGTTAAAGCAGCTGATTGACGCAGCTCTGGCAGAAGAGGCATTTTGAACTCTTACCTGAGTATCCCCTTCGGCCATGCTGTTTCTTCCCATTCTCCCACCATTTATTACTAATGTATCGTATCGACACAGCTTGTATACTACTCATGAATGAGGGAGCATCTCTCTCCCCTGACTGATGGATCAATGTCCTTCCAGACCAACTTTCACACCTACAAATCTTGCCAGCCTTGCTGTTTCCCTACTCTTTCTACTGCCAAAAAACCCGCTTGATGGACAAAAGTTCAGTTCTACGCTGTGAGACAAGGCCTCCCCTGTGTAGGTGAGAACATCTGCAAGAGAAGCAGATCACAGACTGGGCAGGGAGGTGAACTTGCTCCTGGGGCCTTGACAACATCTGCTGGTGTTCCTATCCCACCATCACGCCCTCATGGCCACCTTCCCCACTTCTTGTTGGGCCACTTGATCCTGGCACCGTCAGCATGAGACAGTTGACCCCAGATCTCCCTGGTTTATGGAGTCTGTGAAATCATAGGCACAGTAGGAGCAAACCTAAAGAAATTGTCACCTCTTCTGCTATTGCCGGAGCACTCGCACCCAGAGCATCACCCTTCCCACAGCTGCTGACTGCAGCAGATCCTGGCAGGAGATGTGCACGGCTGGCACCACCAGCCTGCCTCGCAGTGCCTGGGGCCAGCTGGTGAATGTGTCCAGAGCACTCAACTGCCTGAGCACCAAAGCTTCTGGGAATAATGACACCCAGCAGCCCAGGCTGGGAGGGTGCCAGGGGAGAGGTCTCAGTGCTGGACCAGGCGTGAGCCTAGCTCTTCTCAGACAAGAGCCTCTCTAGATCATCTGAGCTCCCTTCAGTCACATCCTCCTTTAAATACTTTCTGTAAGACAATGCCCCCTGTGCATGGCACCGTATTTTTGTCTCAAGTGCAAAGACAGTCTCTTCTGACAGGCCCTGAACACGAATAAGCCAGTCGTAGAGTCACGACCCTTTGGTGTTACCACCTTTATCTCTGATCCTAGCAGGTGTCTTCAGGCCATCCCTGTGAAACACCTCTGTTTAGTTTTGCTTCAGCCATATTTCCTTCTTCCCTCCCTCCCATCCCCCGTTCAGCTCGTGCCCGATTCGGCAGGTCCACCACAGTACACTCCAAGATAATGCAGGAGCATCTCCTCCAGCGCTGCTGTTGACCCACTTGCTTTGTTCACAGTCCGCAGCAGGGAGGGAGCTGCCAGTGTCTGCTGAGCTCCTGCTCCTTCCTCAGCCAGGCTGGAACTGCCCCTTTGCCCAGGAGAGGGGGTGATGTGGCGGCATCACTCTGGGATGATGCCAGGGAGGGAGGAGAGGTCACTGCGAGCGTGGAAGGGAAGCTGCTCCCCTGCCTTTTCCCAAAGCACTGGTGACACACAAATGGGCTGGGGACAGATCACAGCGAATCGCACTCTTTGTGGGGACGAGGTTGGAGTCGGGCAGTGACTTGTGTGTGATAAGCCATGGCCACCAGCACAGGGGATTTGATTAAAACCTGCTCCAGGGCCTCTTTCCAATGGTGGGTGCGTGGAGGAGAGAGGACTTGGGCCGATGGGCAGGGAGCTGCTTTCTGCTCCCACACAGCCTTCACTCCAAGGCTGCTCGCTCCCCAAAACCACGAGCACCCGGAAAGTGAGCCCAGATACGGTGAATGCAAGAATCCACTTAAACCAAACCGGGAGGGAGTCGTCAAGGAGTGACTGTGCACTTTGCAGGGAGCGGAAATGCAGCTTGCCTCTGCGCCAAGCCTTGATGGCTTCACTCGGTGCTTTGAGAGGTGCTGAGCTGCCGCCAGCCGTGCTTTGAGAGGTGCTGAGCGGCCGCCAGCCGCCCTCGGAGGGCTGCAGAGGGAGGGGGTGGCCTCCCGCAAGCCACCCCAAGGATTCAGCTTGGTAACAAACTCCTGCTCAGGGGTAGGCTCTCGTGGCAATGGACACTAACGGCCCTCTGAGGGACGCAGGTGGAGGTAGACAGTGTCAAAAGCCGATACCTCCCCAGTCCCATCCAAAAGCACCGTCACTTTCTATGGAAATTATAAAGCATCCAGCACACGTTTCCATACAAATCTCTTCTGCCTTCACGGCTCCCTCTGCTAAAACCTCATCAGGCAGCAGTTTTCCCCATGGCCTTAATTCACCAGCTCCGAACCTTCCTGTGAGTACAGGGAGATCTTCAGGACTGCGATGCCAGGGCATGGGGAG
>NW_010395104.1:0-2592 GCF_000710305.1 Buceros rhinoceros silvestris
GCTGCATTGCTAATTGCGAGAATAAACAATCTGTCACGATTAGTCAGTGCCTCTAATAGGCAGACAAGTGATGTTGTTTTTAGGCGCCAGCAGCGGTCTGATCAAAGGCTTCAGCTGGAGGGGGACTATTGAGGACGTTAACCCGCATCAAGGGAGCAAGGCGCCTTAGCCCTGGGACATCGGCACATTCAGCCTGACAAAATTAGTTTGCTCTACCAATCACAAGACATTTTCCCAAAGACGCGAAGATGCACCCCCACGCCCCGACTAAGAAAACACGCACAAATATCTATGCATCGTGTTTCATGGTGTCTCCTCCACTCGATCCTACAGGTAGGATCTTTTTTTTTTTTTTTCCTTGATCCCAAACGCACCGGCGTAAAAGGAAAACTGATGTGTTTATTAGACAGCCAGGCAGCCCCCGGGCTGCTTTCGATCTCATTGTTTTGATGGAAATATGAAAGGAAAAATAGAGCTGCTGGGGTGTTTTGCCCCCTCACACACTTTTCTTTTGCAGAATGGTTTGAACATTGGGATGTTACTGAGGCTGGAGGAGATGAGTGTGCGTCCCATACTGAGAGCGAGATCCCACTCTCATTGAGAGTTGACAGAATGAGATAATTAGCTCTTTATTTATACCCCAGCAATGAACGCTTTGTGTTTACGTTTCTGTCATACTCGGTGGCATTTTAATCACTGTACCATAGCAAGGACTGGATTCTAATTCCCTAGCTGGCAAGCTCTTGGGCTGAAAACGGGAAGCCAGTAAAGTTTCCTTCGTTTCTTGCGCCTTTATTTCCTGCTTTTCTTCCTTAACGAAATCTACAGGAAATTAGGAATGGAGAAATGAAATTTACAAAACGAAATCTGCCTCGAGATGGATTTCTTTGCTTAGCGGGAAATTTTTAGTATCCAGACTCTCCTCACCTTGCTCTCTGCGCTCTGGGAGATCAAAACACCACTGGATTTTAGGAACTTTTCCTTTTTTTTTAATAGGTTCCGTTATGCTGATACTTTTACTTGCTTCTCTCTTATTTTCCTCCCTGGGCTGTAAGGAAAACCGAAGTGACAGGGTGGACGGGCAATAGGTAACTTTATTGGTGCCTGTTCCAGTCCACTTTTTTTTATTGGGAACCGTGGTGTTTCCCTGAAGGCACTTGTGCTAGATAACGATATTGGGCAATTAGCATCCTCAACAGTCCCGTTTGAATATAATGAATGTTCTAGGCAAAGCCATTACCCATAGCGTTTTATTTCGGTGGGAATACAGCAACGAGGGCTGGGAAGAGTGCGTGGGGGATGGGGAGGTAGGACAGGAGGCAGCGCTAAGCCAATTCAGGGCATTGTCTGTCTTTTGTAAACGTTATCTTTGACTTAAAGGCAGAACTCAGAGAGGAGAGGGGTGTTGTTTCCCTTGTTTCTATTTTATTTCCCCCGAGACAGCAGCTCTTAGGAGTCCACGCAGCCCCGCAGGGCACGAGTGGACCCTGGGAGCTGGGGGCTCCGGGGCAGCTCTGCTGCGTCGGGCTCAGCCTGCGCGCTGCCCCGCGCTCTCTCTGCGCGTTCCTTGCGCGCCCTTCAGCCAGCCTCGCCCCAGCTGGGCCCCGGGGGAAAGCGCCGGATCTATCGCAAGTGATAAAAATGTCCCGCGGGCTTTACAAGCCCTCAAAAAGCCCTTCAAGTCTCAACCGTCCCCGGTCCAGTTGCTGCTCCTTCTCTGAGCATCGGATAATGAGTAAAAAAAAAATAAAAAGGTTAATTTACTTTTTCACACACACACACCCCTCTTTCTTTTCCCCTTTCCTTTCCTGCCCAGATTAAACATAATTTAAACTATTTTAAAGGCTTCAGGCACCTGGGCTGGTCCTCAGGAGGTTACCAGGAGTAGTGATTTGGATGACCAAACTCCAGCCGCCGGGGCGTCCCTGGCTCTTTGAGGGTCGGAGGAGCCGGACTGAAAGGAAAGCACTATTTCAAGTGGCCCAAATTAATTTGATCGCGACATTATGATGCATTTGGAAAAGATGAAAGAAAAGGCTGGCCGTCTCCTTCAAGATCTCTATAATTATAGATAATATATCCTATTTCAAAGCAATTAGCTCACTGAAAGGAAAGCACTATTTCAAGTGGCCCAAATTAATTTGATCGCGACATTATGATGCATTTGGAAAAGATGAAAGAAAAGGCTGGCCGTCTCCTTCAAGATCTCTATAATTATAGATAATATATCCTATTTCAAAGCAATTAGCTCAATCAGGCGTAACGAGGCACTTTGCTGCCAGGGAGTAACAATGCCTTACGGTTATTTAAGCTTCAAGATGTCAAGCAGACTTTGAGACACTCTGCTCTGCCCAAAACGGAACTTGGCTGTCGTGGTGAAAGCCCCATGGCTAAGACAGTGGTTTTCCTTCGGTGACAACACTCCTATTTAATTTTATTCATTTTTTAAAGCTCTGGCAAAGGTTCCGGCTCTCCCGGAGAAGAGCACCACTCCTCCAGGCGCATCTGGGGCCGTCATCTGTATGGTATCACCTCTGTCCCTGCCCGCCAGCACCGACCTGCCTCTCCTCGCCTGCTCGCTCCCGGCCGCTT
>NW_010395104.1:2719-3041 GCF_000710305.1 Buceros rhinoceros silvestris
TCTCCTCGCCTGCTCGCTCCAGGACGCTTGTGCTCTCCGAGCCCTTCCCCCCGCTCGGTGCCTTCCTTTCCTTCGCTTTTTGGGGTGATTCCGACTATTCTTCACGGGATCTGAAGGAGCAGTCGTTAACGGGGCGCACTGACCTCGCCTGCTCGCTCCAGGACGCTTGTGCTCTCCGAGCCCTTCCCCCCGCTCGGTGCCTTCCTTTCCTTCGCTTTTTGGGGTGATTCCGACTATTCTTCACGGGATCTGAAGGAGCAGTCGTTAACGGGGCGCACTGACCGACGCGCGGCGCCCAGCCCCGGTGCAGACCGGCTGCAGA
>NW_010395104.1:3253-3636 GCF_000710305.1 Buceros rhinoceros silvestris
GCGCCCGGCCCGGGTGCAGACCGGCTGCAGAGCCAGCCGCCTCCTCCCGACCCCGACAGCTTTACGCTGCCCTCCCCTCGGTTTTTACCTGAAACGCTTGCAGATGGCAAAGGTCCCGAGAGCAAAGAGAGCAACCGGCGTGTTTATGTGCCTACCCGTGTTTGCTGGGGCCGCTGCAAGAGCATATAGAGGGGGAGCAGGGTCTCGGCTGCCGAGATCCCCTCGTCCTGACCCAAACCCGCAGACGGGGTGCGCAGAGCGGGCTGTGTCCCCTCTCCCCCGGCGGTGGGTCGGGATGCGGGCTTAGGCCAAAATGCTGAAAAGCGTCTATACCATCTTTCCCGGTAGCGCTACAAGCCCTCGTCCAGGGCTGCTTCTCTTGG
>NW_010395105.1:0-415 GCF_000710305.1 Buceros rhinoceros silvestris
TCGGCTCTGCCTCTGCACCACCCCTCCTCCGGTTTTCCCTGGGTTCGCATTTCCCTTTTGCCTCCTCCCACCTTCCTCTGCCCTGGGGCTCTGGGCAGCCTCAGGCCCCTCCGTGGGCACCCCCACATCCATCGCTGTGCAGTTGGGGACCCCCCTGCACCCCCCAGGTGAGGGGCAGGGCCGTTTGGTACCGTTCCTGCTTAAAATCAGGTGGATTCAGCACGCGGCGGTGCTGGGTGCTCCGCTGGGGAAGCACAGCCCCTTCATCACCCTCTCCTGACTCCTCAAAAAAAAAGGGATTTGGACGTTTTCACCGCCCCCGGGGGTGGTGCTGGGCTCCTAAGGCACGAGATGAGTGGCTGGGACCTGCTGCCAGAAAGACGAGGGGCCTGGGCTGGATGTGGAGCTGCACCGG
>NW_010395105.1:571-1493 GCF_000710305.1 Buceros rhinoceros silvestris
CCCAGTTCCTGCGGAGCCCCTGCTCCACTCCAACCCCTTATTTAAGGCAAAACCTGGCTGCAGGGGGCAGAGACAGCCCAGAGGCTGCCTTTGCAAAGCACTGGGAAGCGCCACGGAGCCCCCCACCCTCTCCAGGCACCACCTTGCCCTGGCAGGAGGGCAGAGCCGTGGGACAAAGGGAGCAGCTGGCAGTTAAAGCCCTCCTGACTCCATCCCTGGGAGGGAGGAAGGAGGTGGGGTGCAGGGAGGGGGGATCCCCAGACCCTTCCCCATCCCCAGCATCAGCTCAGTCGTCAGCCACGATGGACAAAGCCCGCAGCTCGCTCAGCTTGGCATCGTTCTCCCGCTCCCGCTGCTCATCGCTCAGGCCGGGCCGGTCGATCTGCGCCGTCAGGTCCCCGAAGATCTTGTGCATCTCCGTGTAGTAAACGACCTGTTGTGGGGGAGCAGGGAGGAGAAAGATGGGGTGAGTGGGGCTGGAGGGGGTCTCCTTCCCCACCCCGCCATGGGGTGCGGCATGGCCTGAGCCAGCCTGAGTGGTTCAGTGTCTAAAATAGCTTCTCCCATGTGTTAAAACCACCCCCTTGGATTATTACAACTCAACACATTTTAATAACACGCTGCCCTTCTCTGCTCGCTTCCCATCTGCGGAGCTGCGTGTGCAGGGCTGCTGCTGGCACCCGGCACCACTGTCCCCGGGCCCTAACTGGGCTCTCCTGGCTACTGGCACCAGCACCGGCACCTGCCGCTTGCCCAGCGTTGGCCGGCTCTGCTCCCCGGGCACGAGCGTGGCGAGCATATTTAATAGCGTGCTAATTAGCACCGCCAATTAACGCCACCATCGAGCAGCGCTTCCCAGAGCGAGAGCCAGTGGGTCAGCACAGGCAGATGGCACTGGGGCTGCCTGCTCCGGCACGAGCCC
>NW_010395106.1:0-7672 GCF_000710305.1 Buceros rhinoceros silvestris
CCGTGAAGCCAAGCCATGATGATTCATGATGACTTAAAAAAACCAACCCAACCCCACACTCACCATTTACTCTACAACGGTATATAAATCACTAATGCCCTCAAAATAGGGTGTCTAGAGCACAAGTTCTATGAGGAGCAGCTGAGGAACTGGGGTTGTTTATTCTGGAGAAAAAAAATGCTGAGGGGAGACCTTATCGCTTGCTACAACTACCTGGAAGGAGGCTGTAGCAAGGTGAGAGTCAGTCTGTTCTCCCAAGTAACGAGTGACAGGACAAGAAGAAACGGCCTCAAGTCGTGCCAGGGGAGATTTAGGTTGGATATCAGGAAAAACTGGGGTTGTGAAGCACTGGAACAGGCTGTCCAAGGAAGTGGCAGAGTGCCCATCCCTGGAGGTATTTAAAAGACATGTAGGTGGTGCTGAGGAACATGATTTAGTGATGACTCGGCAGTGCTGAGTTAATGGTTGGACTCGATGATCTTAAAAGTCTCTTCCAACCAAAATGATTCTATGATTCTTGATGTCTCACCAAGCATTCTGCTGTCCGAAAAGATGCATCAGCCTGTGTGCAACTCAGGTTCTGCTGAGCACTAATTTATATGTCTAAATACCTTTCCTGTCCAGGCTGACCAACTGCTGTAATGCATTTTGAAAATGGAACACAGTAGTAAATGACATCCAACTGCAGTGAGCAGTTGAGCTATTTCTGGTTCAAAATAATGGACAGGGATCCCGTTCCACTTCGTCAAAATACTGACACTTGATTTGATCCACTTGATCAAAATATTGAATGCATTCAAAATGGAAGTCTTCTGCCGAGACAATGTTGACAGCTGACTCGAATGGTGGTGAGCCAAAAGCTCTGTTCAGACTCAGTCCATCCATCTGAGCACTTTGCTACTGTTAAACCAATATATTTCAGTACTGATTCAGAAGCAGTCTTTAGCAACAGCAATTGCAGCTTTTTTTTTTTTTAAGGTGCCAAAATGGGTATAAAGTATATGAAAAGACGGAAAGGATTGCTTGCTGATTGTTTGCAACTATTAAAATTTCAGTGGCAGCTGCTTATTATTTGTGGGTATTTTATTAGTAACTTCAGGTAACACTTGTGACTTTGTACAGTTTTGAGTAAATCACAGCTCTCTAAAATGTTAGGTTTTATGTTTAATAACTCCTTGAATGAAAGGGAATTTCCAAGAGAATTTCAGCATTATGCCAGTATATTTGAAAGGTTTGAAGAGGTGATCCTGACACTCTGAACTCCAGAGAATCAACACAGAACAGCTTAAATAGCTTTAGAACTGACTGATGAGTCTTACAACATGACAGACAGGAGATGATTACTAAGTCAACATATTTTCACAAGGGAGAGAAGAATGGGTCCTGCTCTATAATATATATCAAGAAGAATGCAATAGGCAATAAAGCCTCCAACTGACATAAAGGTAATCAAAAATAAAAGGTCAACTCATTGATGAAAAAGAAAAGCAGTACAAGCAACGTATATATTAATAAAGTTCAGTGCCAAATGACACGCAGGAAGAAAAAACATGGTGATAGTGACTGGATGGAGATACTTGACCTGGCAGTGACACCAAAAAGGATGTGGGCAAAACATCAGATGGTCAACTGAGCATATGGTTGCAGTCAGGCACTGCCATCTGCTGTGGTGAGAGGCCCAACCTTTATTGCTCTGACATGACGAATGGACTGGGCTTCAAGCACAGTCATGTTGAAGCTTTGGGGAGCTGGTATCTGACTAAGCTCTCGGTATCAGCAACACAGTTTTGGGCCAGGCAGCAAGAGGTCACAGAGCCTGGAAGAAGTTTTATTACAGGCATCTTCGAAAAGTGTTCTTTAATAAGGCAAAAATAAACAGTTTTAGGCAAGTAATGAATTACTTTTCAGGATAACTGCTGTATAAAGAATAATCTGAACACAACCCTTCCACCCCCAAAACCCTTTTCCTATCTGTCAGTCTGTTGAGATCCCCACATAAATTACAAGTGGAATGTACTGCCACCATCAAAAACTTGGTATTTCAGTTGTTTCAAGAGAGAGGGAGAAAATAACTCAAGACTTTGACAACGTTTAGCATGCTTTGCACACTGCCAATCAACGAAAGAAAGCAAAGCAAATGCTAGCCATCTCTCACCAAGGTGTATTTTTAATAAATAACTTACTGGAATCAATACAGAGATCGCTAGATCAATTTCTACACACTATGTACACAGGAGGTCAGACAATCTAATGGTCTCCTTTGGCCTTAAAATCTATTAACTAATTTGTTTTCCACAGATGACCAAACATGACTGCAAGAAGCACGGTCTTACCAATCTACTACCCTGGACAAGGAAAGGGCAGGGAGAAGCCACTTTGGTGAGGAAATACTATTTACCAGAATGTGTGCATTTTCAACTAATACCGTTCAGTTTAGGTATGAACTGGGATATAAACATGGTATCTGAGAGCATCAGATTCCTGAGAAGATGAATAATGTTCTAGACATGTGAGAAACTCCCAGACAAGCATACTATCAGTATTGTTACTTAGTTTAAACATTTTGCCTTTTCCAACACGAAAAGCTATGGCAAAAACAACGAGAAAAGCATGCAGTTAATCCCTAGCAGAGGCTGTCCAAAGGAGAAAGATCAAAGATGCACGAAAAAAGGTGGAAAAGTTCAAAGTAATTGTGATTAATATGGGAACTTGGATTTACAAGGCATAACGTGGTCGTTGGTCTAGCTCCCTTGGAGTAGCAACTTTGGCAGATCAAAAAGCCCAGAGTGCTTGTCCTGCATCAACAGCAGCTTACTGGCCACGAGCAACGTTCCCTTAACAATGTGACTTGCCAGCTGTTCCCAGAAGGCTGCAGGCTGCTGTGTTATATTATTAGTAACAGTAACCTTATTCAGCAAAAGGTTGAGAGAAGAGAATGCGAACTTTGGTTAAGGTATGCAAGATCTAGCCTTTCATTTGAGCTTATTCACCCATTTTTAATGCTGTGTTACTGTATAAACTACCTGCTGCTGCTGCGCATGATGGTATTCATTGAGTTTTATTGTATCTATCATCTTTAACTACTTACAACAGTTTTAAGGACCTCATACATTAAATCAATATCAAGACAACCATGTCACTCAAAACCTTTTCCCAAGCTTAAAAGAGCAGCCTGCAAATGCAGTCTCTGGATGCTGACTTGAACATACTGCAAGTACTTTTCCAACAGAGAGTAAGACTCTTACTATAACTCTCAGGTTAATAGGAACTTTCTGGCTCACAAAGACAGGAAACTGGTAGATACAAAGACTGCTAAACCTACAATCTGGAGAAGGAAAAAAAATCAAAAACCCAAACCCAACAAAACACACAAAAAGCAATCTCCCCTAAAAGGATTTCTGAAGAAAAATTCATTAAGAAAATCCTAACAATAATCCTAAGGTTTTTAAGCCACAGGGTTGGCTTGATTTCTTGGTATGACCACATCTGCAGTGGCATGGTATGATGGAAAACTGAAGGATTGCAATCAATACTCAGTCTTACTCAAAATGCTATGCAGTACCACCAACCCCGTGAAGCGTGGACTGGCAACAGCCTGGGAGTAAATGCCCCCGTCCGGGACTAGAACATTCCCAAGCAGTACTGCCCAGATTTATAAGAACGCAAAGGCAGTGCAGGTGTGCCACGTCCAGGTTGAAAAGAAATCTTTAGAAAAGATGGAAAAAATTAAGGAACAATGCAATTATATTCGGGGGAAAAAAATCAATATTACATGAGCTCTCTGCTACTTAAAGCAACGTCCATGAAAAGATTTTTGCAGTTTTTCCAGGTTTAGTCCTGTAATATCACAACCATGGTAGCACATACATTCTTATTTTGACACCAGTAAGCTGAGATATGGAATTGCAAATGTCGATGCTGTGATTTGCTAGGCAGGACTACAATTAGAAGCGGGATTGTATCCTTCTGAATTATTAATAAAAACATGTCAAATCATTCCCTTTAATAGCACTTTCTCTGTACAATAAAGTAAACAGAATCCTTTAAGAAAAGGCCACTTCTCTTTCTGTAAGACGGATGCAATTTTAAAGTATTTTAATGTCCTTTCTCTGAGAAAACTATCAAGCTATCTAAACTACCAAAGACCCTTATAAATTTTTATTAAGCAGCAAATACAGTTCAACTCAAGAACAGGTAATTGCCATTATAAGCACGAAAAACTCAACTATGATAAATGTATTATAGACAAAAGGGAACTGGCTGCAGAGACAGAGCATGAGACTGCTTGGAAGAGCCCAGAATGTCCCAAGGGCAGTCCAAAGTAGGACTCATCCACACACCTTCAAGGAAACGATTTAAACCAGCGAAAACATGCAATGTTTTTGAATCCAGGATGCTTCTTAAGTTTATTTGATGCGTGTTTCAGTGCGAAGCCATCCCTCTGCTTTTGAGATAGCTTAATCACACATGTCTCTTTGGTCAAGAAAGATTACAAGTAAATCCAAGCCCTCTGAAAGGTAGCAGAATTGCTACCAGTGATTGCTGTGAAACAATGCAATAGAAAGGGTTTCTTTCTGTGAAACTAATGGTATTTCTGTAAGGAAAATACAATAAAACTTTGAGGAATAAAACAAAAATTCTAGCCTGCAGGATGTAGATTGGGCTACCTAAACGTGTTTCACCCCCATCAAAAATAAATCAGTGTGACTGACTGCACTCTTCTGCATCTCCAAAGAATTTATTAAGTTTCTGCCATTTTATATTTATTTCATATAAAGTCATTTAGAAACCTTCTCCTTCTGCAGCATATAAGATGACATGTCATCCACAGAAGTTATGTGAGGGTTTTGTTTTAAAGACATACCAGGGACATAAAAGCTATGAATAGTTACAGGCAGAGATTTTAAACATTTCTGTTCTAAGTATAGACTCTAGGCACTTTCAGTCATTCATGTCAATTGTTTTTTAGACTGATTCCCTGAAAAGACGGTGATTCCAGAAAAGCCAGTTCTACTGCAGAATTTAGAATCTAAGGTTTTCTGGAACTCTTCACCCTAACTCCAAGCCCTGGCATGATGTTTCATAAAAAACACCCCAAACTTATTTTCTCGGACATTCTAGATATATAAAGGACTATTGCCCAAAGTTGCGTGCCTAAAATGTGCTCACCTTTGCATGTGTCCTCAACTACGCCAGCAAAGTTCAAAAGAAGGAGTTATAGGAATTCATTTGCAGTCACTACCCTGATTTTATGCCACTCAAGGAAGAGATCTTGCCTCCTTTTCTCTTTTCAGTGACCTAACCTTTGCAAATCCACAACTCATGCTAAAGGCCATTTCCTCTGCAATAAATTTCACTGCCACAATATCTGTTCAGCCCCCTGACAATGCTGCCCCACACTGCAGCAGATGCAACAATCCGCTGTTTGTGATTCCAACCAACCTCTCCCTCCTCTGTCTCTCCAGGCTTCTTCCTTTCCTTGAACAACTCTTGAGAAATACAGTTTCATCTCACATTAGAGCATGGAAACCTATTGCCACCTTCTCTGTGCAAATCCACATGCATTTATTTATGTTTTTAAACAGAATATCAAGAAAAGAAAGAACACGCTTTTGAGTCAGCTACCATTCCAGTGGCACAATCTCTTTGCAAATAATCTTTGCTCTTGCAGAATTTGGCTTTGTATCAACTTACACTGTAAATTGCAAACTAATGAATTTGTATTGGCAGAGGAAAATGTTTTTGCTTTTACAGACTACAGCATTTACTAGTAAACAAGATTACTAGGAACAATTCCCAGTTTCCCCAGCAACTTAGTTACTTGTCTCTTACAAGGCTCATATGTTGATTCACTTCTCCCTGTGGCCCCAGTGTAATGAGTCTACTCCTAACCACCAGATAAAATTACAGCACCTGAATGCCAAGTTTTGTGAGTTCTGACATTCTGAAAAGTTGGAGTATACCCAAACGCTGGGCACAGGACTTGGTTGCATCTTGACATCATCAGAGCTCTAGGTTTCTGCTTTAGGAATGCTCCTCAACAGTTTTGCATGTCCTTTCAATCATTGAGCTCAAAATAAGACACGTAGACTGAAATCATTATTTATCTTCTCAGTCCTCCTCCCATCTTCCCATTTTGTAAAACCACAGAGAAACCCTTGAGCTGCACAAGTGGGAGTCTACCTACGGCTATTTAATGGCAGCCCTTGTGATACAGTTCCTTGTCCTTCTCACTGGTGCCTTCCAAGTGCATTTTATTTAGAATAATGGAAAGACACTTGTTTAACTTTCTAGGAGCTCCAGCTCTCCAAGGCAGTTTTGTAACTTGAAAAATCCTCACATTTGCCTCTGATTTTTATCAATTACAACTGAGTTTTCTGTAGTAGTTAGAAATATATATTGTCGATTATAAAATGACGTACTGTTTACATAATCAGGATGAGCAGCTAAATCCAGTTGTTGATAAAAAGCAATTAATGGTCGTTATCTGTATTCTCTGAAAGCTGGTTAATAAAGAGTGATTGAAGAGTGGTACGTTATTTTACCTGAGAAGTGAATTAAGCCACACTACTTCTACAGGACGCTTCTGAAATACCACAGATCTGAAGGACTCACGCACATTAAACTATTACAACAATGCCTTTTAGCATTTCTTTTGCTAAGCCTCACTCAAAAGGGAAGAACAAATCAGTTTGCAAACTATGGACGAGGTCCACCAAATCAGTGAAATGCTTTATGCAGATAAAGAAACATTTGTATAAAACATTCTAATTATAGTCTGGCAAGGCTTAAAGAAAAAGCACAAAAAAATAGCACACATCTACTATAGACAGATTTGTTTTTACAGGCTGTTAGGTACCTAGCAGTGCTTGAGTATCTCAGTCCCATGGAGATAAAGGAGAGTTCGATTCTGAAAGCTTTTTAAAAATAGTTCAATAAATCTAGTCGTTTAGGGGTGTTTTGTTTTGTTTTAAAAAGAGAACATAATTTCCTGTATGCTAAATAGATCTCTGCTAACATTAGGATGAAGGAAAGTCTAGCCACTGAAATGTATTAGTTTGAAAACTTATCAAAACCCCCCCTTTTATAGAACACACCATTAGGTTCTGGTACTCACTGCAATGAAGTATCGAAGCCAAGAGCATTTAAAAAAAAAAACCAAACCAAACAAACTAGCTTTTTATAGAGCTAAAAATATCCACAGCTCTAGAGAGATATGAATGTTTGATTACGATGATGTCGGCCATCCCTGCGGGACACGGCTAGGAGTTGGTTTTAGGTGCTTATTCCATTCCTACACATAAGAGTGCTTCTTGCGTCAGCTCCTGGAAGACCGTGATACAGCACAAGTGTCTGCAACAACAACTTAGACATGATGGAATGCTAGTTTCACGGCATGAGAGCTCTCACCTCCAGCCCCAAGCAAAATTACAAATGTTATCATTGTCACTCTCAAATTAGGGCCTCCCCGCAGGTTAGTTCACCGGAGGTCATCATTAACTCTGCCTTGTCAAAATTAGCACCTGTAGGAGATTCCAGTTTCATTCCTAACAATTTACAGAAGCAGACAAGTCGTTTTATGAAGTTTCTCTAGCAGTACAATCCACAGATAACTAAACCTATATGCTTACAACAACAAAACAGCATGGCTTGGCTTCGCGGACGAAGATTT
>NW_010395107.1:0-284 GCF_000710305.1 Buceros rhinoceros silvestris
GAAGAGTGGAGCTTCTCTGAAAACCTCTGAGCCCTACAACTGTCCTCTTCATATCCCAAAAGGACAAGGGCATCTTCACGTCTCTGCCAGCAGATGGGGAGAGAATGTTCCACTGGGACATGGAGGATGTGGCTGGAGTGGATTTGAAATGGAGAATGTAAAGGGAACAAGATCTGGTGAAAGGCTTTGCCCAGAATGGTCAGCACCGGCACTTGCCTTTCTCTCCTCCTCGGCCAGAGCATGAGTCCCGTTGCAGGGGCTGCAGCGAGAGCGGCCGGTGGGGG
>NW_010395108.1:0-1451 GCF_000710305.1 Buceros rhinoceros silvestris
GGCTCCTGCCTGACTCGCAGGCAGCGGCTCTGCCACGGGCCGTAGCCCAGTTTCAGTGGAGTTTGACCCGGGGAAAACGTGAATCCGAACTCCTGATCATCAGAAACTGGGTAATGAGGCCGTTTGAGTTATTTGCAGCTTTCTGTGGGCTGGGGTGGCCTCTCCTACCTCTCCCCAGGCAGGATCCCTCCTACAGGGACCCCAGATCGTTTTGCTAAACTCAAATTGCCCTGATTTGTGCTTGAGAATCCAGGCTGTGGGTTAACCGATGGGTGCCTGCAGCACAGCATGGATCAATGTTTCACCAGCCTGGGTGGATCTGACTGTCCACTTTGGTGCCCAAAACCAGAGTTTCTGCAACACTGATCCCAACTTGTCCATTTTTGAGGGGGGTGCACTTGATCCCATGGGATACAGGGCCAGGACAGCATCACTCTGTGGGACTCTGCGGGTTTTGCAAATGGGGCTGTACCCAGCCTCTGCTTGATCCTCTCTATGTGTCTCTGCTTTAACTCCAGCCCCATCTGCCTTCTCCTTCCTGGGGCTCAGTCACCTTGGGCCTGGCGGCAGGGAGCAGCTGAGCTGCAGCGATCGGTGCTGTGACCTTGTCCTGCGTCCTTCAGAGCCAGCATCCTTCAGAGCCAGCATCCTTTAGAACCAGCATCCTTCAGAGCTGGCCTCGCATGGCTGAGTCCCTGGACTGCCTGTGACCAAGGCCAGCTCATGTGAGGGTGTGGGAACACGTGTCCCTGAGACCCCTGTTAATCCGCCCCAGCTGTCTTGGGCAGCATCCTCTGAGCATGCTCTCACTGCACCCCTCAGCCCGGGGCAGAGGCAGCGGCTGTTCCCCTCTGATCAGCCATTCAGGTCACTCCTGCATCGATCGGGTCTGGAGTGTGCTGATAAACCGGCTTTGGAGCCACAGGGACTCAGGGAGGCTGCAAGCCCGTGTCTGATCTAGTCTGCGTGTTGTGGGGCTGCTCAAGCGTGTCCCCAGCCCGCCCTCGGCAGGCTCTCCCGTCGCACCAGTTGCACAGTTGATCTGTACTGCTCGTCCTCCCCCATGGGTCAGACTCCTGGCCGGGGGTCCCGCTGCTCCCCAACACTTCGCACAGCCCAGGGCTGGACTTCTCCGAGGGAGCTGAACGCTGGCCTGTGCCACCCCGCTCCCCTCTCCCCAAGCCCCTCCAGAAAGCAATGTCCCCCACCCCTCGGGCAGCACTGGGCAGGCGTGTCCTGCCCAGCCTGAGGCGTCACTTCACCACTCCAGTTGCCCTGGCAGTAGCTGGGCATTAGGGAGAGCTGCTGGACCGGTTCTGGCACACCGACACATCCCTGTCAAGAACCTCTGGATTCAAGTCTGTGGCTCGGAGCATCTTTGCTTATCTCAGCTCTCCAAAGCACTTACGTTCCTGGCCATCCCACCTCCCTGCCTGCACGCACAGACGGGC
>NW_010395108.1:1634-3126 GCF_000710305.1 Buceros rhinoceros silvestris
CGGCCCACCCCCCCTCCCGGCCTGCACGCGCAGACGGGCACCCCCAGCCCTGCAGCGAACAGCGGCTGCAGCTGGCAGAAGCGCGGCGAAGGCGCTTCCCACCCCCTCTCTCACAGGTGAGCTTCCCCCAGGCTGCCAGGCTAGGGCCTGGCGTGGGGACAGGCCCTCACCGCCCCGGGAGGGGACAGGCCCTCACAGCCCCGGGGGTGCCCATGTCCCCCTTCCCCAGCACCCTCTGGCAGCCGTGTGTGCTCACAGACTGGAGCGAGGGTCACGCAGCCGTTTATTTTTGCACAGCCCATTTCATTTGTCCTCAGGGCATCAGAAAGCAACAATTCACCTTTCAATGCACCAGCTGAAAAAATGCTGGCTGCTCTCTGCCTGGCAGCGCCTCAGATTGGCCCTTTCCTGAGGCTGGGTGTTTAGCAGGGACTTAGAGCTCAATCTGTTTAGCTTAGTGAAAAGTAGCCTGCGATGTGACTTGATTACAGTGTGCTAGTACCTTCCCACGGAGAAAACTGCCAGGTATTAAAGAGCTCTTTAACTTAGCTGAGAGAGGAATAATAAGAAAAGAGGGCTTGGAGATAAAGTCAGGCAAATTGAAGCTCGAAGTCAGGTGCAGGTCTGCAGCAAGGAGGGTGCAGAGCGGCTGGAGCAGGATCCCCGGCACCTCTCTCAAAGCGATGCCCTGGCTGGACGGTGGCTGCTGGGGCTGGGGGTCCTGCCCCGGGGCTGGCTCTGTCCTGCCCCTGCGGCTCTGACCCCGCACGGACATGGGCTTGGGCAGCAGCAGGATGAGTCAGTAGCATCGTGGGTGAGCGGAGTGGGGGACTGAATTTTGCTTCCCAGGCACATCTGAAAATCTCGCTGTCACACGGTATCTCTGCCGGAGCCCGGGAGCGTGTCGGCCCCCGAGGTGACCTTTTCCAGGACAGCTGGAGCCTCCCTTTCTGTACCAGGGGAAATTACAGCCTGGTGAAAACTGCTCATCGTGGAGGAACTCGATCCTGAAAACCAAAAGCTCTGTCTCCATGCTGCTCATACCTCCCTTCTCCTCCGCTGCCAGGAGCGCGTGGGAGCCTGCAAAGTGTGCGGGGACCTCCTCGTCTCGCTCTGCTGCGCCGTCCCCGCAACCAGCGGCTGCTCATCTAACGATTCCCCGCCGGGAGTTAATCTTGACTGTTAGCATGTCAGGTTGCTGGTGGATTAAACAAGGGGATTAGCATCAAACAATTTCCCTCCCGCCCCGAGCGGGGAGGCAGGAAATATAATCACCGCAGTTTTATTCTGCTTGGGCTAAAAAAGCTGCCCTGGCGTGTGGCCGGGCGATGCCAGCTGTGCCGCTGGCAGGGGAGGCACCTTCCCATGGCGCTGACGCCGTGACGGGGGATGCCAAAACCAGGGGCTGCTGGTTCCGGGGCCCTCAGGGAGGTGTCTCTGATGGCACCTGTGTAACCGCTGCAGCATGCGCCCGGGGTGCTGGGTGCTGCGA
>NW_010395108.1:3351-3666 GCF_000710305.1 Buceros rhinoceros silvestris
GGCTGGGGGCAGGAGCTGCAGCCCGTCATCCCTGAGCACAGAAGCCGGGGGCTGGAGAGGGGGAGGCTCCCAGCACCCCAGCAGAGACCGAGCTGCCCCAACTCCTTCCTTGCTGTGGCTGCCAGGCTCAGCTGAGGACAGCAGGGGCTGGGGCACTCTGCAGGGCTGCAGCCCGTCATCCCTGAGCACAGAAGCCGGGGGCTGGAGAGGGGGAGGCTCCCAGCACCCCAGCAGAGACCGAGCTGCCCCAACTCCTTCCTTGCTGTGGCTGCCAGGCTCAGCTGAGGACAGCAGGGGCTGGGGCACTCTGCAGGG
>NW_010395108.1:3819-4478 GCF_000710305.1 Buceros rhinoceros silvestris
AGCTGCCTGGTTCCAGAGCCAGGGGATGGTGCCGCAGCTCTGATCCCATGGCTGCGGCGCTGCAGACTCACCAGCTTCCATCCCAAGCCTCATCCCCACCTGTGATCACAGGATCCACCATCAGCACCAGGGCACAGCGCTGCCCTCTCAGCCCCTAGTTAAAGAGTAAAATAAACCCTCTAAGCCAGGGGGTGTTTGATGAGAAAAACTCATGTGGCTCTGGCTGGGGGCAGGGGCAGAGCAGCTGGACCTGTGCTTGGTGCAGAGACTCGAAGTCTCTTCAGAGCAAAGCGCCACGGGGCAGCAGCCAGCCTCACATCCCCCTGTCCTCTTTGGCCCAAGTCTCTTCGGTCCCGGGAGGTTACTTGGCCACTTTCATCCCAAGAACATTTCCAGGGCAGCCAGGAGGGCAGTTCTTCCCGATTTGCCATGTGCCTCCTTCTCCTTCAGCGAGGGGCTGCCTCTTCTCCCCGGCTCGAGATGGGACACGGAGATCCCGTGGGCTGCTCCCCGGCAGCAGCACAAGTGAAACGTGGCTCCTCTCCCTGCAGCTGCCTTTCCCGTGACACAGCCCCAGGGCCAAACCGCCTTGTCCCCTGGCTGGAGGGAAGGCTCTCCTGCCTCTCCTGCCTCTCCAGCCTCGCTGCTTTTCAGGCAGC
>NW_010395108.1:4562-4946 GCF_000710305.1 Buceros rhinoceros silvestris
CCGCGCTGCTTTGAAGGCAGCTCATGGGAACCTCCTTGCCCTAAGCCTGGGCATCTGGCTGAAGTCAGCCGAAAGGTCCCAGGCAGGCACCGATGCACTGGCAGACGCTGCTCCGCATGTGCCCACCTCATTTTTCTAGGACGCTGGGCTAGAATTCCTGTTCTCGGGCTGTGCACCAAAACACTGAGGAGATCCTCAGGTGCTGGAAGCCTGTTTGACTCACAGCCCGTGTCCCAAGCATGACCCCAGCCCCGCTGTCCCCGGGGCTGTGCAGGGACAGGGCTGGTTCCAGCCTGCAGCACCCGGGGTCGAGGCCAGGGCATGTCTCAGGCGGGCAGAGGAGAGGGGAGGCTGGGGTACCCCCTTCTCCAGCGCTGCCACAGG
>NW_010395108.1:5136-5426 GCF_000710305.1 Buceros rhinoceros silvestris
AGGACGTGGGGAAGGAGGGGATGCAGCAGGGTGGGGGTGGGACCCAGGGAATGGCTTGATGGGTGCTGGCACAGCCTGGGGCCCGCAGGGACCCGTGGCACAAGCTGCAATATCGGAAAATTCCCAAACAACATTTCATGTGCTAAATCTCAGGGCTGCGATTCTGCTGAGACCTGGCTTTATAATTGGATCTGTCAGAAACCCGTCACACTTAATGTGCAGCTGCCAACACGCCGAGCGGCTCCTCAGCACGCTGTGCGCCCGGCGCTGGCTCTGCCCCTCTCGCTGCC
>NW_010395108.1:5640-6001 GCF_000710305.1 Buceros rhinoceros silvestris
GTTGCCCCAACCCACCACAGAAACATCCCCAACCGCTGCTGCCCAGCCCGGCACTGGGAATGGCTGCAATGGGAGAGCTGCTCATCCCACCCATCCAACACCAGCCCTCAGCATCCAACCTGCCAAGAGCTCTCCCTCCCATCTGGAGCAACGCACTGGGAGCACCCAGCCCTCACTGGTGCCCCTGGCTGCAGCTGCAGGTTCTTGTACAAAGAGCAGGAGATTTTGCACCCATGGGACATGGGACACACTGTCCAAGTTTCACCTTAGTGTGACTTAATTTCCCTCTCTGCTGCCAGGGAAGGCGGTGGGATGGTGCTGGTGCCGGCGGGGCCGTGGCAGGGTCCGGCAGGGGGGGGGA
>NW_010395108.1:6137-6997 GCF_000710305.1 Buceros rhinoceros silvestris
AGGAGAGTGCCTGCGTGTTCTCCACCTGAGCAAGCAAAGCCAGCGTTTGATTAAAGGCCACAAAACATATTAGCTTTGATTCTTTCCCTTTATTGTTGTTCCCTTCACTTGTCCCTTGGAGATGAGGGTTGCTCTGGTACTTATTAGTCACAAAGCCGTAACCTCGCACTGCGTTCTTGCTATCTGAGAAATGAATTATTAATGGTGCATTAAACAGAGACTGGAAAGGGGCCCTGGGACACTGATAATCAGGAGCTAATTGAGGAAGAAATGAGATACCGCTCCCGTTGCAGAGCAGGGACTGTGCAGCACTGCGATACCGAAGGTGACCCTGCTGCAACTCCTGGTTCGACCGCGCCAGGCTCTGCAAGCCCAGCCCTTGCTGATGGGCCATGCCTGCACGCTCTGTGCTGGCCAGGATGCTGTGCCCTGGTCACGATGCTGGGCCCTGGTCAGGATGCTGTGCCCTGGCCAGGATGCTGTGCTCTGGTCAGGATGCTGTACCCTGGCCAGGATGCTGTGCCCCGGATGGGATGCTGTACTCTGGTCAGGATGCTGTGACCTGCTCAGGATGCTGTGACCTGCTCAGGATGCTGTGACCTGCTCAGGATGCTGTGCCCTGGCTGGGATGCTGTACCTTGGTCAGGGTGCTCTGCACTGTCGGGGATGCTGTACCCTGGTCAGGATGCTGTGCCCTGGCCGGGATGCTCCTGGGTGAAAAGAGAAAGCCAGAGAATGGCCCAGGACACAGGGGGCCTGGGACCGGTGTCCAGGACCCGGGAAAAATGCTGCATCTCAGATTTTCAATGGCATGAAGCAGCTCCAGGGGTGCCTGAACTCAGGCAGAAGGTTTCTCCCTT
>NW_010395108.1:7163-7615 GCF_000710305.1 Buceros rhinoceros silvestris
CGGGCAGCCGGCTGCCAGCACTGCTCATGGCCAGCTGCTGGCAGGGGCTGCCACCCCCGTGTCCCCAGGGGTGATGACCTACCTCAGCAGAGGCTGCTCAGGATGCTCAGGATCCTGCCTGGACCTCGGCTGAACTTCTGCACGAGTGACTAGGGAATGAACGATTTCAGTCATCTTTTACTTCGTCCCTTTTCCTGTTTCTCTCCACAGCTCTGAGCCGCGGGCCTGTCAGATTTCTCCTCTTCCACCCGGGCTGCATTAAAGCATAAAAAATGTCTCCTTTTAAGCCTGAGCCAAATGGCAAACGTGTGTGAGCCGTAAAACTTTCTGCAGCAGCTGAGGCGAAGCTGTGAAAAACACTGTGGCCTGGCTGCTGTCCCCTTCTCGCTGCTGGGGATCTGTGGAGCTCTGAACGGCCCCTTGCGCCGGGATGGGGAGCTCGGGGCGCAGGC
>NW_010395108.1:8117-8732 GCF_000710305.1 Buceros rhinoceros silvestris
CCCCATGTGTCCCTCCCGGCACTGTCGGGCTCCATCCCTCCCCCGCTCCCACTGAGCGCCCGGCTGGGGCTCCCCGCTCCAGTTCTGCTCCGACGTCACGCTGAAGCAGCGCTGTTCATCCAGACTCCTCACATAAATATTTATGTGCTGATGCAACGCTCTTCTAAATATAAGCTTTATCTGGAATTTCATTTAAACATTAAGTGTAGATAATTTATTTATAATTAATGTAGACATCAAGTCCCATCTCTGGAATGCCTCTGAGCTTTCATTTATAATTGGGAGGTAAGTCAGAAGCTAGAGGCTGGGCCTCTTATCAGGTTCATTTTAATTTTCCTCTTACAGCAAACGAAGCTGGTGCAGTTCATCTCTCATTAGGAGGAAGCACGAAACTCCCCTAAAACAGCAGTTTTATAGGGAATGTGTAATAAACCCATCTTTGTTCCTCTTCGCGCCTTTGATAACGCTACCAGGGCTCACAGCTCCCTTCAAAGTGTTGCTCTTCCTTAAAAATAAGTCCATTAAAAATTAAAACCACTTTTCCATACAATAAAATTCACTCCCCGCAATTATGCAGAGGGACTGGTTATCTTCCGTTCGTAGATTTAATTAAAA
>NW_010395108.1:8939-9227 GCF_000710305.1 Buceros rhinoceros silvestris
GGCCTCGCCGGGGCGGTTCGCCAGGAGCTGATGCTGCGGCCGAGGGAGCGATGCCCGATGCTGGCATGGGGTGAGCGGTAACGGGGGCTGCCGGGGGAGTGGGCTGGGCCGTGGGGGGCTGTTCCTGGACGCTGGTACCAGGGGTCCCTCTGTTATCCCTGCACCCGAGGAGGGCTTCCTCCCCCGTGGGATCCCGCTAAGGGTGCAGTGCAGGTGCAAGGGCCAACGTGCTGCTGCTGCCCAGCCCTCGCGTGTCGGCTCCTCGCTCTGCTGGGGGCTGCTCTCACA
>NW_010395109.1:0-11176 GCF_000710305.1 Buceros rhinoceros silvestris
CAGCGCCAGGCCGAGCTGAGCATGCTCGGGGAGCTGCCTGTAGGGGGAGGTGAGCCGAGAAAGATGATCTAATTCAGAGCAATTCTTGGGATTGAAGGAAAAGACCAGGCTCCACTCTTAATGACAGAGCAGAAAAACCAGGCCCCACGCCGGGGACGAAGCCCGTAGGCCATGGAGGAGAGGGTGTGAGGATCTCCCACCTCCAGGACTTCGGGTGCTGGGCAGCGCTGTGTCGCTTTCTCACCCTCCAGGAGAGTAAAGCCTTGGTGAGGTTTTGCTGTAGTTCTTAGAGGGACAGGCCCGAGGGTGCAAGTTTTATTATTATTATTATTTTTTTGTCTTTTTCCCCCCCCTTTTCTCTGTCCGCTTTTCCGTCTTGCAGGCGTTGCTGGGGCGCTGCTGGCCTCTCGGTGGCTGGAGGTGACCCAGACGGAGGTGGTGTGGGCAGCTGAGCGAGGTCCTCCAGCTCCCACGGGAAGCCCATGCGGGGCTTTCCCTCCTCTGCCAGCCCGATGAGCCCTTTGGCCGGGCACCATCGGGACGGGCAGCGGGAGAGGGGGCCGCTACGTTTCCGTCTTGCAGGCGTTGCTGGGGCGCTGCTGGCCTCTCGGTGGCTGGAGGTGACCCAGACGGAGGTGGTGTGGGCAGCTGAGCGAGGTCCTCCAGCTCCCACGGGAAGCCCATGCGGGGCTTTCCCTCCTCTGCCAGCCCGATGAGCCCTTTGGCCGGGCACCATCGGGACGGGCAGCGGGAGAGGGGGCCGCTACGCTGGCTGTGGGGCTTTGGGGGGGGAGGTGTGCTTGGGGGGTGGGAGGAAGAGGAGTGTGGAGGCTGAAGAGATGCCTGGGTTCCTGTTGATGGGGGGTGAGCCTCCTTCCAGCTCCCCTGCCCCAGGCTGCTGCAACCTGCCTGCTCCAGGCTCCTCTTGGTGCTACGGTTTTATCCTGGCTAAGCCTTCCCGGACACTGGCTGTTTCTGAAGTGGCTGGTTTGCTTTTGCTAGAGATAGTGATGAATCGTGGTCTTCATTTTAGGGTTTCCTTCCCCCTCTCCCCTCATGGGTGCCAGGAGAAGGCAGGCAGCAGCTGTGCTCCTTGCTAACCTCAGCCCGTGGAAGGAGGAGATGCCTTTGTCTGCTCTGGATTTACACTTGCCTGCACGTAAGAGTTGCACTGGCTTTAACTCTGCTGGGACACAGCTAGATGGGTATGACGCTTCCTAGCATGGAAGCTGGGAGGAAGTGGGGCTCCCCTTTACAGGAAGGCATGGGCTCTTCAAACCCCTCTTGCCTGAAGCCTTCACGCCATTGTGGACTGTGTCATCTTACGAGAAGTCACTTTAAGTCCCGTTGTGTTTCATGCACGTGTCTCCTTGTTCCCGGCTGTTGCATGCAGGGACTTGCGCCTCATTTCTACCCTTCCCCCTGTTTCGGGAGTTGAGTCGTGTGGCTGGAGCAGGAGAGAGGACATGGGCATAGAGGAGGAAATGTTTCTTTTCTTCAGGAAGAGTCTGGATGAAAGGAATTCAGGAGACAAAAGAATTGCAAAGAATTTGATTTGGGGGACAAACTTCAGGCTGAGGGAAGTGCTTGTTGTGAGCTGTAGATAAAATTCCATGTTCACATGATTGCATGAGGCTTATAAGGAAGTGGCCTTAACCTAGAAAAAAGGAGCTTTGAGACTGGTGACTGCTTTGTAGGCCAGGTATGATCGTGGTTACGTTTCCTTCTCCAAATCAAATGTTTCTGCTGCTTCTAACGACAGGCCCGTTGTCAGGGTCCCCACGAGCAGTGATCCCAGACCTTGCCCATGCAGTGCGAGACCCGAGCAGCGCTGAGATCTGAGATGATCAGCCTTCATGTGCCTACGAAAGCAACGCTCTCTTTCTATGAGTGTTTCCTTAATCATTACTTCCTCTATAATTAAGTACAAAATGTTTGTCTTCTCTTTAAGGCAAAGGTTACTATGAGCAGGTTGGTTTGGGTTGTGTTTTTCTTTTTTTTAGGAGAAAAAGGGAGGAAAAAATTGAGCGAGGATCTGCTGCTGCTGGGGTTGCATCATTTATCGAGAGCTTTGCCGCTCTGCCTTGCTGCAGTGTGTATTGCAAACCTCACTGCACCTCACGCAGGAGGTGAAGTCCTGCCCTGCTGAAGGGCTGGCCGGAGCTTTGCTAAGCCCTGGCTCTGCCGGGGAGCTGCTCTTGGGGCACATAGCCCGGTTGCTGGTGGTGTCACCTCTGAGGGGTTGGTGTCCACCTCCCAGCTGGAGGTTTTGCAGGCCAGGCAGGATTGGTCCTGCCTGCCCCACCAGGTCCACAGGCAGATGTGCTGCCCTGAATGGGAGCGAGCCGAGTTTCAGAGGGGTCCTGCTGCTCCCAGCCCTCTTTGAGATCGAGCTGCCGTAGCTGCATGGCTCCGCTCGGAACACCGCTGCTGCAGAGCCTCAGGTTCCTACACGGTTGATTTTTAAGACAAAAAAAAAAAAAAAAAGACCCTGGTGAAGGTAGACATCTTAGCACATCAACCTCCGCTCCTTCCCGGGTGCCTGGAGAGAGCTCTGGTCATGATGTAACTCACGGGTCTCTTGGGCTTGGTAAGCTGTGTTACATTGGAGTTTTCTGTGCATGCATTGTCTTTGCCTATAAAACCTGTTTGGACCTTTGCGAAGGGCACCCGGATGGCTGATGAAAATGCCAAGGAGGAGGCTGAGAAAGCTCTTTCTGTGTTTCCCAGCTTTGTTCTTTTTCTCTTTTCTTTTTATTTTTTTGGTGGGTCTTTTTTTGTTTTAAAGGCACCACTGTAGTTTCTAGTTGTCGTCTGTTTGGAAATACTGCAGAGCCTTTCCTTGGCTGCTCTGACCCGTCTTCCATCCCCTCCAAAGACCTCACGGAGGAGAGGAAGCCTGTTTTCTTGTAAACAGAGTGGAGAGGAAAAACTAAACCAGCACTAGCTCCTCTGCTTGGATCCTCATGGCTTTTAAAGCCCTTTCAAAGACCTAATCAGTCTTTCTTAAGATGCAATATTTTTTTTCTTCCTCTTGAAACCTAAAAACAGAAGGGTTTTGGGGGTGGGGGGGAATAATGCTTCATTGCTGGTGGTGTGTACTCTGAATGGAGGCTCTCCAACCACAGAAGGTTAATAATCAGTCTGGGGTCGACAAGGGAATGGAGGCGGATGCTGCGGGAAAGGGGGGAAAAAAAAAATAATGGAGCGAGTGAGACTTTTATTGTGAAGCAGCCTGTGCTTGGCAGTTGGCTTTTGTTGGGACTGCTGCAAGAGCAGACATCGCTCTGCTCGGCGGGGAGGGTGGGTATAGGATTTCCCTGCCAGTCGGGAGCCGATGGATTGGGGCATGGGGAGTGTGAGCAGAAAGGGAAGTTTGCTCTGCATTTAAGGGAAGGGAGGGGAAAAAAATATCCCAACACACACACACAAAAAATGGAGGTATTGACACTTGCGGTGAAGTTGCTGCTAAGTTGGCTGGGTGGAGCTGTGGGCTGGTGGGAATGAATGGGCAGCGCTGCCCGGCTGGTGGAGGGTGCCCGCTGGGTGCCATCGGTGTTGGGCGGTGATGGAGTGAGGAGGGGAGAGCGCTGGCCTGGGGGGAAGAGGCTTCGAGCGCTTTGCAGTGGTTTCCTGTAGCTTCCTTTTCATCAAAATGCTTCAAAATTGACAGTTGGCTTTTCATTATTAATATTTTATTTTCTACCTTGATGCTGAGTTTTTATTTATTTCAGAGCGAGGCATGGAGGTTGTAAAGCAGCTACTGCTAGTGAGGGAGCTGTCTCTGAGATAGGAACCAGGAGAGCCCGTTAGGTGCCACCTCAGTTGGCCTCGCCTTGGCAGCCAGCTCACAGCAAAAATGTGATGGTTTCTCTGCTGGTGCTGGAAATTCTGCTTTGAGAGCTCCCGCTGGGGCAGCCACGAGCTCCTGGTAGTTGCAGCAAGGAGGGAGGATGGTCGATAGCTGCTGAGGTCTGATTGACTCCAGGGTTTCTGCAGTGGCTTTTCTTCAAGCATCATGGGCTGAGCAGTGTGGATGGAAGGGAGAGTGTGGATGATTTGTGGAGTGGAGGTACTGCTTATGGAAGAGCAAAAACTTAGACCTGGGTGGCTAAAACTGACCTGCTGGAAATCCTGGGGCTTCCAGCATGAGTTGGTTGAATAGCAGGAATATCAAGACTGTTTCTTGTAGCAACAAAGGTTGGGAAAACAAGCTAGTCCCTGTTAGACAGACTGAGGCTCTTTATGTGCTGCTGGTGATGTGGTGAGGGCCTGGGTGCCCCTGCCCATGGGTGGGAGCCACAGGGCTGCAGTTCTCTTTGCATTAGTTTTGCAGCAGGGCAAGTCCACGAGAAAAAAGTTTTTCTCAGTTTACAAGGAGTCTGGTCAGAGGAGAGGCAGGGTTTACAAGCTGATGTTTCAGAGCAAGGAGATACATTATTGGCTTAGCAAATAACTTTTTTTTTTAAAAAAAAAGCTGATGCATGTTGAAACTTTGCAGTGTGTATTTATGCTCATTTCTTGGTGGAAGCTGTTGGCCTGTGTCTGCTGGAGGTATGTCCTGTTTCAGGCTGTCCAGTCGGTTGGCAGAGCCGAGGTTGGTCTGTCTCTGGACAGCTGAAGGTGGAGCGCTTGGGACACAAGTTCCCTCTTGCTGAGAGCATCAAGATGTGGCTGTGTTTGCTGTTTGCGCTCGGGGGCGGGCAGCCACCCACAACCACCTTCCTCCTTAAGAGAGGAGCAATCCTTGAAGGTGCCCTTAGCTTGGCGTGGGCAGGCTTGGCAGGTGCTGGAGGCTTTCCCAAGAACCTGTGCCCAGCCAGTCCCTCGAGTTTCCTCCTTCCCATCAGCCATCAGCCATCAGCGTGTGGCTTTGCAGATAGCAGCATTGAGGGGCAGGGCAGGGTCCTGCAGGTACCAAAGGGTTGGGTGAGCCCTGCCTGGCTGCTGAGCTGGGGGTGAAGGAAGACCCCAGGCTGCAGAACCTGCCAGCACCTGGAACTGCAGCTGAAACAGAAGTCACCGGGGGGCTGGTTGTAGCTGCACCAAAACTCCTGTCCCCTGCTCACTTTGGACAGACACCGACATGGGGAAGGGCGAGCTGCTGTTGGGCATGGTCTGGGAGCTGATACGCCAGCCCTCGCATGGGCGCCTTATCTCTGTTGCTTGCTTTATGGGAGATGGGCAGGTTGTTTTTTTTTCCTCTCGTTATCACTCAGTGTGCTTTAAACCTTGTGATTTGCACGGCCACAGGCACCATCTGCTCTGGGCTGGCCTACAACAGTTGGCTTGACCTGGGCTTATTCTTCTCCTGCGATGCGGGCAGCGCGGTGAACCCTTCACCCGGCCTGGCCCCGGCCCCAGTGGTGGACGTTGCTGCCTCCCCATCACACGCAGTGGTGCAAGGCAGTCACCATCTTTACATTTCAGACCAGCTCATCTCCTTACACACAGAGCTGTGTCAAAGGGCCTCTTCTCTTCCGCGGGTGTTTGGGGTTTTTAATGCTCTTTTCCTTATTTTTTGTTTTGTTTTGGTGGGTTTTTTGTCTTGTCACTTTAAAAAGAAAAAAAAGGGAAAGAGAAGGTATTAAGGCTGCAGACCTGATCTAGCAATGTCACTTGGGGCGTGTAAAAGGCAGAGAAGATGAGCAGGTGTTCCCTTTCCACAAAAAAATTTAAAAAAGAGAGGGGGGAAAAAAGAAAAACAGCTTTCTATAGAATTAAAAATAGAGCTCATTAACTTTAATAAACATGGATGTTATGAATGATGAGTTAGCTGTGGCTCACTGATGGGTTGCATTTTGTATTCAGAAATTCGAATGAATTAAAAAACCCCAAACACCGAAAGCATGCTTGAGCTGTAAATGTCCATAAATGATGTAGCGAGAAGCTTCATAGATCTGCTTTCCCTCACCCAAAACCAAAGAAGTTTTGGGGGAATAAGGGTCACCTCCTCAGATGCCTTTTGAGCCCGTTTTAGTCAGTGCTGGTACAGACATGCTCCACTGAATTCACAAGCACTCAAAATCTGTCCGGCTGCACCTTAACCACAGAGCCGTGAGCCCCCCCCAGCCGAGGGGCTGGGCACAGCTCGAAGCCCCTCTGCTTCTGGGGTGAGTTGGGCTGTTGGCTGGGGCGAGCCTTGCTGGTCGTTATGTGTGACCTGTGTCTTGGTGATCATTTCCTGGCAGCATTATTTTGCAGAATGAGGTTTGCCATGATGTAAACAGGACGTGTCCATGATTGTCTCTTCTTTTAAATGTGACGTGTACGGACACTGAGTTAAACTGTGATTTTTATTTTTTTTTTCCTCCCCCCCATCCCTTCTCTCCCCACCCCTAGCGAGCAGTGCTGAGTAAGGGAGAGACAAGGAAAGACGCCTGCATGAAGACTGAGCTGCTGAAAGATATCACCAACAACAAAGAGGAAGGTGAGCACCTGCCTCGGTTGAGGGCCAGGCCTTGCTCATGAGGTTGGCATGTGATGGGATCCAAACTGGGGGCTTGGAGATGTGTTCTGCCCCCCGAGGGTTTCAGGCGTACTTCCAGGAACAGCGTGGCTCCGTTCTCCTGGGTTTATTTTGAGCTGGGCTCTTCCCCAGAAGACGCAAATTTGCTTTTCAGTCCACCCATCACCACACACCTAAAGACCAATATCTAATTCTCACTTCTGCTTTGGTGTGCCTGGGAGCTGCAAAGGAGATACTTTGAGCCTCCTCTGTGTGGCTGGTTCTAAGTGAACTCTGATCCCCGGCACACGATGGCCCAGCCCTTTTCCTCCCTCTGTTAAAGTGAACTTTCTGGTCTCCTGCAAGCTTCTCTGTCGCTCCAGAACAGGCACCGATGGCTGCAGGACGGCCCGTGGGGTTAGACACTCCGCACCTGGGGATGTTGTAGGATGCTTCGTGGCTTCTGCGTTGTTTCTGCTGGCTTTTGCTTTGCAGGATGCAGTGCATATTAATTTGACGAAGTCTTCCCTGTGTGTGCGAAGTCTTTCCTTTCCTTGTCTGAGTTGCACTCACATAAATCTGAGGGCTTAATAAATGTGTCAGTGGGATTAGGGGGAAAAAAAACCCCACTGCCCTTTATCTTTCCCCCCACACCACTCCTTTCTTTCCATGGATTTTTGTATTCCTTGTCTAGTTATTTCTTGCAGCTCTGCAGGGATTTGGTGTATTTTTGTTCTCCTTTCCGTAATAGAACATTAAGAAAACACTGAACTGGCCCCATCAAAATACCCAGTCTTAGCTAGAAACAAAATTGTGGACTTAATTCAGATGTGTGTGAGTACAGCATTGCTTTTCCATTCTCTTCTGTCCAGCATAACATTTTGTGAAGCTGCTCGAGTTAGAAAGTAAAGCTCAGAACAGGCCACACATTGAGTGCTGTGTCAGATGTGGCCGTGGTGCTTGCATATTAACTGGGAGCACGTGAGTGCTGCTGGGACACCAGTAGTGTATGGACCTCTGGTCTGGGCAGACCGGAGATGAAGTCTGAGATGTTAGTGGGAGGTTGTGTTACTCAGGGAGGAGAGTCTTGCTTTGACCCATCGCCTTGCTTGGCTCGGGACTATGAAGCTAGTTTATGTGGCTCTTGGTTGATCTTAAGGTAAGAATCACGAGTCCATGGAGGTAAAAATCCAGAAGGAGGGTGGGAAGAGAGCCTTTTCTGCACCTTGTTAGTCTTGACTGCCTTTGAGCACTGGCTGCGTATCAAAAGGAAGTTGGGAACCCTCCCTGTGCAGGAGCGGTCCTGAAGCTTCACGAGGTGCTCAAATTCCAGCCGCTTCAGCTTCTTGTCCAGATCTGTTACCAGGGAAAGAAGGGTCCTAAAATGTGATGTGCAGTCTCTATTCTTGTGGTAATGTTCAGATCACATCCTTCTCCTCCCAAGCGTGCCACGTGTTTGAGAGCAGGGTTTGCGTGGTCGTTGTGCTCTATGCATTGTTCTTCCCTGACCTTCGTTACCCAGCTGTGATTGTCAGAGGAGTTCAATTAGCTGATGTCTCTGAAGTCCGTTAATAACAGTGTTTAGTGTTGGCAAAGAGTGTACATTTTTGAATGTGGCGTGAACATGAAATCATTACAGCAGACTTGCAAGATGGCATGAAATAGTTTCCTTGAGCTCTGTTTCCTGACGTGGGGCTGGGTGGTGATGTATGGAGCTGGGATGTGTGGAGAGAAAAAGCACCCTGAAGTCCGAGATTTCTCTCTAAGTTTGCTCGAACCATCATTTTCTATTAGCGAGGGGAATGAGACTGGTACTGTCCGGTATCTTCATCGATGACACAAGCAGTGGGATTGAGGGCACCCTTAGCAAGTTTGCAGATGACACCAAGCTGAGTGGTGTGGTTGACGTGCCTGAGGGATGGGATCCATCCAGAGGGACCTGGAGAAGTGGGGCCATGTGAACCTCCTGAGGTTCAACAAGGCCAAGTGCAAGATCCTGTCCCTGGGTTGGGGCAACCCCCGCTATCAGCACAGACTGGAGGTGAAGGGCTGGAAGGAGCCCTGCGGAGAAGGACTTAGGGGTGCTGGTGGGTAAAAAGCTGGACATGAGCCAGCAGCGTGCTCTCACAGCCCAGAAATCCAACCGTGTCCTGGGCTTATACACAGCAGTTGTGGGCAGGAGGTCGAGGGAGAAGATCCTGCCCCTCTGCTGTGCTCTGGGGAGACCCTTGCTGGGGCCAGCTCTGGGGTCCTCAGAACAGCAGAGACAGGGTCTTGCTGGAGTGGGGACAGAGGAGCCACGGCAATGACCCGAGGGTGGAACCCTCTGCTGGGAGAAGAGGGGAGAGAGCTGGGCGGGTTCAGCCTGGAGCAGAGAAGGCTGCGGGGAGACCTTAGCGCAGCCTGTCAGTGCTTAAAGGAGCCTCTCAGAAAGATGGGGACAGTCTTTTCAGCAGGGGCTGTTGAGGCAGGACAAGGGGTGATGGTTTAAACTGAAAGATGGAGATTCAGACTAGAGAGAAGAAAGAATTTTTTGACACTGAGGGTGGTGAGACCCTGGCCCAGGTTGCCCAGAGAGGTGGAGGCAGCCCCATCCCTGGCACCATCCCAGGTCAGGTTGGCCCTTGGGGCTCTGAGCACCCTGCTCTGGGTGCAGATGTCCCTGCTCCCTGCAGGGGCTTGGACTGGAGGAGCTTTGAAGGTCCCTTCAACCCAAAGTGTTCTGTGATTTTGTGATGCGTGGGAATGGGAACCCGCACAAGTTGGCTGGTGCTTCTGGGTTCTAGTTCAGGCTGAGCTGCTGCAGGGGATTGATCTTGTGTTTTGTGGGAGCTTAGCTGCAGTGTAAGACTAGATCTGTTCTGGATTTTTTTCCTTTTGGGAAAATCCCCTTGGCAGGTTATCGGTCAGTATTGAACCTGGGATCTAAACCTTTCAGAGAATTGAACGTGCAGATCCAAAGACTGACCTTGAAGCCAAAAACTGAAGAGAATTAGTGTTTCAGGCCAAAGTTCCGCTCCCGTCCAATGGAGGCGGGATCTCCAGCCACCAGTTCTTCCTGGTCTTGTGGTTCCGGCCCCCATCCTTTTGTCATCCTCACATCAGATGGGCTTCCCTCTGCTTTATAGGCCTCTTTGTTTTCACTTTGAGGAGGAAGCGAGGGACTGTTGTGACATGAGGATTATATGCAGGTGCATTTCTCACTTCTGAAAGTTTGTCCACTTGGGTGTGGAAGAAACGACTCTGGTATCTGTGGTGTTCTACAGATGATCTGCAGAGGGCTTGAGGTGAAATGTATGTACAGCTCTAACGACCAGTACTTGTGCTGCTGGACAAAATCCTGAGCTTTCCATTTCAGCTCTGCCTCTGCTTAGTTCAGAGTTCGATGTTTCTCTTGCAGCAGCTGAAGTCTCTGGCTCAACCACGGATGTGGAGCCGCCCTGTGATCTGTGCTGGGGGCACTGGAAATGCCCGGAAAGTACCAGGCAAGACATGGGCAGTGGCGTGTCTTGCCTCTGCCAGCGCTCAGCACCGAGATGTGCAGAACAACGTGTAAAAGTTCCAGATCAGATAGTAGCGTAGAGCCTGTAGGGGTTTTTCTTTCTTTTTTTCTTATTCCTTTTTTTTCCTTTTGTTCTCAGACCCAGTGATCATCACTCTGGCCTGGACTGTAAGGGCTCATAACTCTTGCATATTTTTATTTCACTGAGAAGTGAAATCTGAATTTAAAAAATATTTTTAAGATTTCTATTTTTTTTCCTGAGCCTTCTCAAAGTAACGCAGAGTTCGAGCAGCTCATCTGGCTGCCCTGCATGTGGGAAGTTTCTGGTGGCTGCTCACCCCCTTTGGTCTCCAGAGAGGCCATTCGGTTCCCTCTGGCCGAGGCCAGGATGGGCGGTGGGGACTGTAACGCATCCGTCAGACAGGCTTTGCCCATGGGCAGGTCTTGGCAGGCTGAAGTGAGCTCTGGCGAGCTCGGGGGCAGGACCAGAGCCAGGTCTGGCTCTGCTGGAAACCCAGCAGGCTGAGGCAGTGGAGAGGAACCAGCATTGCAGAAGGCTGGGCTGGGTGAGGGGTGGGTTTCGTTTTCTGTAATTTCAGGGTTTTTTTTGAAGTTACGATTCTAATTCTGGACTAGTCCAGCTCATTTCTGCTTACACGTGGTAGCACATCCAGACAGTGATTAGTTTATCCGTAGATGACTGAAGTCAGACTGCGCTTTTTGAGCTGTCAGCTTCTCTCCGTGGGTTACAACAGTGGCTTAGGGGCACCCTGCAGTTTGAGATACCTTTTAGACACCTAAAATGAGATGAGATGTCCTCATCCTGTCTGACTTAGTATCTCTCCTCCTTCCTAAGATGCTGTTCTCTTCATGGGAATTTTAATCCAATGTTTAGAAGAGACGAAGACTTAAGAGCAGAACTGCAGAGGGTCTGCTTGATCCTGGGGAGGGCTGGGAACTCTGTGTTACTCTCAGTGAATTGTTAATACAGGGAAGTGATTTAAATATATTCCTGATTATTTCTTGCCATGTGGAGTCGCAGGGATAATGTATCTGCATGATTTTCTGGGTCTTACATTCCTTGAACTACTAAAATGTAGCCAGCTCCTAGAAGACAGGCCTTTACCGAAGTTTTGGTACCGACTTCAGACACCTCCCTGGGTGAAACACAAAATACATCTCTTGGGCAGGTTCCCCCTCCTGCAGAGCGCTGGGTTTTAAATTCC
>NW_010395109.1:11287-23776 GCF_000710305.1 Buceros rhinoceros silvestris
TGACTGCTTGGATCGGGATGCAGGCAGCACTGTGGTCAATGTGACAACCTTTTACTGCAGCGTGTGCTGTAGGAAATGTGTAAGAGAGCTCTGAAAATACTAAGATGCTTCTAGCAAGTGAGGTCACACTTCTGTGGCTGTAGGGTGGGTCTTCCTAGCTTTCATTTTTATTTTAATTAAAGCAAGAATGGTTGTAAATGGAAGATCAATGAGGGACTTGGAGCAAAAAATGAATATGGGGGAAGCATTGTTTTGCTCTATTTAGAATGAGTACCCTCAAATTGTAAAGTTTTATAGAAATACCAGTTTTTAGGTTTTTATTCACTTGCATTACAAAAGCAGAAAAGCTGTTGAACAATGTTTTCAAGAAGAGAACGTGAAGCCACAAGGTGAATTTGAAATGAAACTTTTTTTTTTGATAATGAAAAAGGGAAGATGAAAAGTTTTTGTCAGGAGCAAGTGTTTAGCTGTCTGGTGCTGTCGAAGGCTGTAGGCTCTTTTATTCAGTATTTCTCCATTTTGAGGTTCCTGCTGTCTCTAGTCTGTGTTCCCATCCCCATCTATAGGCTGCATTTCAGAAGGACTGTAAATATGGGTTGAGTTGGGTCTATTCAGCAGTGCCTGTGAATGTGCAGTATGGTACGCGTGTACCCTAGACTTGTTGAACATGGTCAGAGAGGTTACAGGAGGATGGAGCCCCCACTGGGTTGGAGGCAGAGCCCATCATCGCAGTGGAGCGGTGGCCTGGCCTGGGAGGACAACTTCTATTTTCCGGGTATTTTGGTTGTGAAAAGCAGTCTGGCTTGCCTGCAATACCGCTTCTTACTATGCAGTGTAGCTCCTGACATAAACCAGTTCTTTGTGGGGGCCACCTTAATTCGATGTTCTGGTAGAACCTGGGATGACGAGCTTCTGCAGTCGGTGGTTGGCTGGGGTGCTTCTTGCAGGAGCCCTGTGCTGAGCAGGACTCAGCTGGAGGAAAACAAAGCTATTCCAAGGTAGTTATCAATTTGTTGTAGTGCTGCCCGACAAGGGAGCAGGAGGATGCAGATGATCTGTCCCCAAAGCAGCCCATCGCAGCAGCTCGGGGCAGTCTTGCTCGTGGTATCTCAGACCTGTTGAAGGCTGGAGAGGGACAGAATCTCTCTTCTCTCTCAGTCCTTGGCTTCTGCTGACTCTTGCCAGCCAGCAAGCCATGGGATGACAGTGGTCCTAACACCTTTTGTTGAGTGGGTGCATGTCCCTTAGGCACTGAATCCTGACACTTGGCAATGTGTTTCGCTCGGCCTGCTGAGCGGTGGGAGCTCTGATGGTGGGGGCTGGAGCTGGAGGCCATAGGACCTTACTTTGCCCTGCACCATGTGCCGTCATTGACAGCAGGGCAGAGCAGGCACGTAACCCTCTTAAATCAAAACTGGACCCCAATGACTGCTGCCAAGTTCTGTGCAACTTCAGGGCCAATGAAATTCCATATCTTTGTTTTGTCAGATCTCCAGTCATACAGATTTGAAGTCTAGTGCCTGTTTGTAGGGATTTGGTGGCACTTCCGCTGTCAGTCACATTGCATTCTCCTCACTTAATAAGAGTGTATGTGTGGGGAAGCCTGTATGTGGGACTTTAATTTTAACCTCATGGATTTTTCATAAAGGCTGTGGCACTTTCTGGAGTAATGCAGTTATTCTTTCCCCTAGGGCAGTGCTCCAATTTACCTTTTTTTTTGGTTGCTTTCATGGCAGGTAGAGCAATTCTTGCCCTCTGCTTATTCAGTTTATCTATTAGTCAGCCGCTGAAGTTATTTGACTGCTCTAGTGGGAGTGCACAGTATTTAAATCAACAAATATTGAAGGCTTCCTTCGTCCAGGTGCCTAGTGCTGAGCACTAGAATCCTCCATCTGTGGTTAGGGAGCTCATTTTTCGTTTTTTTTCTGGCACAAACTTTGCTGAAGTAACTGTTTAAATGGCCACAGCACGGTCTTAAAGACACCAAATGCAGGAAGAGAAACAAGTGTTGAAGGAATAAGGGCATAGCCTTTGGCTCCCTCTGCCCAAGACTATGCAAATGGTTAATAGCAGTGAAATAGCTGGCACTTTATCTTCTCCTGGGGTCGCTGCTATCCAAAACAACCCCCTGTGTGTCTTACCAGGGCTTTCAGTACACAGAAGGTGGTCTGGGTGATGCGAGAGGGCAGCAGATGGAGGTGATGGCTTTGAATCCTGCTTGGAGAGCCACTCAGTTACTGCCTGCTGGAGGTGGGGTTTCTGCCTCTGCCCCACTGCGTGTGCTCCAGCAGGCACCAGTGACCTGGTTTTGGAGACTTTGGACCTCTTTCTTTTTGGAGGCTTTGGACCTCTTTTTGAGGCTCTGAGCCAACAGGGTCCATGTGGGAGGCAGTGCCAGGCTGGTTGTCTGGGTTTCGGGGAATGGACTGCTTAGTGCAGGCATCAGAAAAATGGCCATAGTTGAACCCCAGGGAGGAGCTACCACTAGTCGTCAGGGTTTGAAGACCCTTTCTAGTAAGGTGCTTTGTGCCCAGCATCTGTGGCTTTCACGGGAAGTAAGGAGCAGGACTAGGACTTGTCCGTCTTGTAATTTCTGGGTAGGACCAGGCTGGAGCAAGTCAAGCGCTGCAGCAGGTCTTTGGGACTCACCTGGGCAGAGTCTTGGCCAACTGGTTTGAATTCAGCATCAAGCTGGGGGCTGGAGTGGATGGTCTAAGTGTATTGACCAGCTCTAACAGGGCTTTCAGTTTGTTGCTGAAAATGTCTGTCTTTGAATCTCAGATGAGCACCAAAACCGAGGAGCTTTGGGGAATAATACGGCTGTTTCAGGTGCTTTAGAATCTGGATCTGCAAGTGCTGTTTGTGCAGAAATCTTGATCAAAATCTTTTAGGGTCAACCCATTGGTCAGGAGATGAACTGAATGAATGCATTAAAAGGGGTAGAGAGAAGAGGAGGTGTGTAGGACCTCATACAGTTGGGGGAGATTTTTTTTTCCTGGTTGTCACTAACTGGAAAGGGACTTCGGTGCTTTTTGGGTCTGGTGAGCAAAGCCCTGCAAAGCTCGGCTTTGAACAGTCAGCCCAGATATATTGGACTTGACATCCTGAGATCCAGGTTTTTGGTGGTTCTTCATGCTTTAGCCTTGCACTGGGTTTTCACCAGGTCACCAGAGATGTTCAGAATATTGTTTTCCTTGAGCGTTTGGGTTTCCAGAGCAGCTTGAAATGAGATGCTGACACCAAGCGTGCTGGTCTGGCTTGCAGAGCTGTCCTCCAGTTTGACTTCAGGCCCTTCTATAGGTGAAACACTGTAGGTGAAAATGGCTTTGATTTGAGCTGCTTGTCCTACCTGCTTTGACAACGCTTTTGCTGGTGATGCTTTTCATAACTGTCTGGCCTCTGGAAGGAAAACAACACAAGGAATCCTGAACAGCAGGTTGATTTAATAATTTTCCTGATTGTGCCAGTGAATTGTTATCACTCCTGGTTGCCTGGGGAGCTGCTGGTTTGTCATGTCGGAAACCTTTCTGTGAGTACTTGGCGTTCATGCTTGGATTTTTTTCAGCTCAGGTCTGAATGGGACAAATTCATTGATGGAGGGAGCATGGAAATGTTTGGAAGGGAGGAAAAAACCTTTTTACATGGACTCTCCTGTTTTATCTGTGCATGAGGTTCTAGTCAGTCTGCAAAAATCTTGCTGCATTTGAATCATGTAATTATTGTAGTCTGGAATAGCATTTAATTGCTTCACCCCTGTGTTCACTCTGGCTATTGCCTCTGAATGACACCGCGAATCCTGCTCCTGTGCTGCTTCGTCCCGGCGAAAGAGCTGGTGTCCGTGGCCACCATTGCTGGGAGAGCTGTGAGTGCCGGGGAGTTACTCCTTGCAATGTTCGTGCAGCGGCAGAGCCCTGGTGTAGACGTTTGGCTGCTGAGCCGTGTCTGTGCCTCAGCAGCTCACCCATACAGCCTTGTGTCAGTCTGGCATTGTGAAGGGCTTTCCCAGAGATCTGAACACGAGATTGGGCAGCGTTTTGTTTAATGTGCGAGGTGTTGACATATAGTTCAATAAACGTAGTTACTGGAAAAGCTAAAGATAATATTTACCTTGAAAAATCCATAGTTGGGAATAAATGGCCACATCTGCAGCTGAGGCAAGTGAGAATGAGTGCACTGCCTTCAATTGAGCCACTCCCCGCGGTTGTCACCGTCCGAGGATCTAGGCAAGCCGGGCAGGTAGGTGAGTGAGCAGCTTAAATGGAGGCCTCTGAGTATAGGTAGCAGTTTTCTGGAGGAGAGGGTTCCTCTTCATTAGTCCCTGTAAGTAGCTGCACCTCCTCTTTGGAGTTTTGATATGGCTTGTGACCCTTTGCTTTCTCCTCTCTTCCTCCTTATCCTTCCTCTTTCTCCAGGGTTTAATGCCATGGCTGCAGATGAAAGTGCTACGGAAAAGCAAGCGGGGGAGCCAAAAATGGCGGTAGATGGCGAAACCAACGGTTCCTGTGAGCACAGCGAAGCTGGTAGCCACCCAAACTCAGCTAAAAACACTCAGGACAATACGAAAGTGAGCCAGCAGGACTCTAGTACTAAATTAAATAGGATAGCAGAAAATGGCATTTCTGAACGAGATGGCGAGACTGGGAAGCAAAACCATATGAAAGCTAATGACTTCACACAGACTTCTGTAACGGGGAGCAATGGATATATTCTAACCAAGCAGATGGCACAGGAGCAGCCTCTAAGGACTACCAGCACCTTTGCTTCTCTCACCGGCCATGCTGCAAAAACCCTTCCAGGAGGAGCAAGCAAAGGGAGAACTGTGGGCTCCTTTTCTCAGATGCCAGCCAAGCTCGGGGAGGGCAGTAAGGACATGGATGCTAAAAAAGCCGCCGCTGCTAACACTGAAGTCAAGGTCCACAGAGCACGGAAGACAATGCCTAAACCCATCCCTAGCCTGGTAACGTATAAGCCCAGCAGTGCTGCTGCGATTGCTCTTGGCTTTCGTTGAGTACGTGAGAGGGATCCCTTGCTGCTCGGGAACACATGTAATTTGGGGGTGTCCCACTGAGTGGATTGAGTTGGTTTTTTCCTTATATATATATATATATGTGTATGTATTTTTATTTCTATTTTTTCTCTTCCTATGGAGAGCCGGAGGGGCTAAAATAGAATCACGTGACCACCATCAGCTCTTGTCCCCAGTGCGTTTCTAAATATATGACTGATCAATTACCTTCTCCAGCAGATCTATGCGAGGCACTAAATGGCCTTTCTCTCCTGGCTGTACTGCTCATCAGCCGTCTGCTGGAATCCAGAGCTGCTGCTGAAACAAATTAGATTTCTTATAAGTTCGACTCAGAGGAAATTAAGCATAGCATGTTAACTGGAGACTTCTCCTCAGCTTGGAAGCTGTCAAGAAGTTGATAAGTTGGGCAACTTGATCGCATTGCTGAGTCGTTATAGTAGTAAACCAGGTGATGTTTTCTCTCTCTGTGTGTTGCCTGCAATAGTGGAACTCCTTCAGAACTCTTCATGCCAGAACCCTTGGGGTGGGTTTACCATGACATAACAAAACAGAGCTCTGCCTTTTCTTTAGGAGGGGAAGGGAGATGTGAAATTACCTGGTGCGTTCATATTATGGTGAACAGAAACGGGCACTTCTTTGTCATTGGCCAAGTTTGGTTCTTCTGTTGTTTTGATTCTTTTGCTAAAGGTGGGAAATAGATGCTGGAACGGGCAGAGCTCCACTAGAGGTGTCCGGCCCTGTGACACTTCAATGAGCTAGATGCTCTCATTGTGCTGTGTCTAGTGACGGAGAGAGACTGGCCTTTAGGTCCTAGGTCAGGGAAAGGAGTGTGAACCGTGCTTGGCAGCGTGAGTCCCACGGGGAAGCTGCTGCATCTCCGTAAAGGCTGAGGTGATGGATCACTGTTAGCTACCAGTGTATGATGGACCAGCAAACGCAAACTGATCCTCAGATCAACCCACCTGCTGCAGCACAGCACTGGTGTGATGTGAAGGCCTCAAAGCTGTGAGTTGCTGTGGTCTGGAGCAGGGGAAGAGAGGAAAAAAAAAAAAAAAAAAAAAAACGCGGGGGGCACCTAGTGAGCTGCAGATGGGGAAAGGTGCCCTGGGCCACGGCACCACCTGCACCTCCGGAAGCAGGTGGGAGTCCAAAAAAAAGAAAAAGCTGGGTGGCACCTAGTGAGCTGCAGATGGGGAAAGGTGCCCTGGGCCACGGCACCACCTGCACCTCCGGAAGCAGGTGGGAGTCCAAAGAGCACATCAAGATTACGAACCTCGTGGGCACCCAGCCTCGGGAGCAGGGCAGAAACCACGCCTGCCGCGTTTCCCAACCATTCTCCCAAACCACTGATTTCCCCTCCCTCTTCCCTGGTTGCATTTGAGTTCTCCGGCTCTCGCACCCCTGCATCGTGTTCTGGCTGATGAGTGAGGAAGCCCAGATACGATATGTATGGCCTGATGGAAATCGCATGTAAGGCTGTCACTTACCTAGCCAAGGCTTTGCGACCGACAGCGCCTTGCAGCTTTCCCCCCGCAGCCTGGTGTGCGCTTAAATGAAGCTGGGCAAACCCCCAGACCCTCGTGGAATTTGACAGGGAGCGATCCCTTGGGGCTGAGCAACTGAAAGAGGTGATTCCCTTGTAAAAGACAACTGCTAGGTTAGGAGGGAGTGTTTCCCTCATTCATATTTTATGTTACATCAAAAGGGTATTTTTACGCAACCTCTTGGGCTTCAAGGTTTGTCTCTCGAAAGCTGCGTGCAGCGTTTGCAGATGCTGGAGGCGCTCCCTCACACGAGTTGCTGCGATGCGGCTGCTGAATGTTATTCGCTCACACTAAGAGCGGCTTCAGAAACCAAAGCCCGCAGTTGTTGGGCTCTTGGAAGTGCATAGCTGGTCCTCAGCACCTCTGGCCGTTTCCTTTGGACTTAAAAGAGGGAGAAAAACACAATTCACAAAAAGAGTGGTAAGAAGAGGCCGTTGCCATGTTTTCTGCTCAAGGTTCTGCATCTAAATGTGACTCCAAGATCTAATCTCATTTCTGCAAGACAATAAAACATCTGTTTTGTTCAGCCTTCCTGATAATTACTACCTAATTTTTCCTCATTGTCTGTCGAATTTGCAGGCTCTTTTCTTCTGAGCAGCAGAGCCCTTGCTAGTTGTGATTTTTCTGTTCTGATTAGTTCTTAGCTGAGCTGTTTGTACGAGCTCATCAGCTCAGCCTTGCAGTAACTTTCCATGCACCAGCCTCCACCTTCACACCTTTTCCTCTTCAGAAACACCGTGATAGCAGGTGCTGCATTCCAGGAAATAAACTGTGGAAATCACCCAGAAGTTGATATTAGAGAACACAGTATTTTTCTTTGCTCGTATTTTTTAGACTGTTGTTTTCTTGGTAGACTGTTCTTGCAGACCTGTGCTGCCTGGGAGGAGCTGGGGAGGAGGATATTTCTGCCTGCAAAGTGTGAATACTTGTTCCCTCCGGCTCCTGCAGAAACCCACTGGGGCCAAAAAATTATTTTCTGTAATGCAATAGCTGTCAGGGGACCTTGGTAGCCTTTTCCTGCACATGTAGATTGGTCGTTGAAAGGAAGATGGTTGTTTTCTCACAAATATAACCAGCTTTTTCTCTGTTTAGGAGTTGCTTCCTGAATTGGGATCGAAGCTGAATCTGAAACAGGTGACAATTTTAATTGATGTTGTCGCATGTTAAGGGGATTTTGTAACAGATTTCAGCAGCATTGTTGACAGCACCATTTCTGCTCCTCTTCTGTACAGTGCAGTGACACAAGCATTGCGTCTTGCGGAAGCATCTTTCTTTCCCTCCTAATCTGTTTACAACCCTTTTAAGAACCCAAAAGTGTGTGTCCTGTGTTTGGAGAAGGCCCCTCCTGCTCAGAAACACCAGTTTTTGAGCTTAACAGCACTAAGACGTGCCTGGAAGGGATAAAGGATGGTAAAGACAGGGAAAGCATCCCCTAGTTATCTCTTGAGATGGGAGCAGCAGGTGGCTGAACTGGGAACCCCAGTGTTTCCATTCGTGATTTGGTGACCACGAGGCTGTAGTTGGAGGTGTGTGTCTCTGGTAGTGAGGTTTTTATGCTGTGCAGAAGGTCGGGTCGGGGAACTGAATCGTCAGAAGAAATAGTGCAGAAATCCATTAAATTAGCGTATCAGCCTGATTCACAGAGTGAGCCCAGGACACAGGGGAATGATGTAACTGGGGAAGCAAAGCCTGGGCAGGAAGGAGGAACCTGGAGCAGGAGACGCTTTTCTTATGTTGGTTTCTTCCAATACTCGTCAAACTACACCTTTAAGCAGTGTTGCCACTAAATGTCTGATCCCAGGACAGGTGACCTCCTTTCCTTCTGCGTGCCCATAGGTGCTGCTGTTGCTGCAGGGTGGGTTTTTTTCTCTGTCAGTGCCCGGCAGTGCTGTGGCAGGGCTGCTGACGTGGGCTGCGGGCTCCTCTGCAGGAGCTCCTTGGCCTGAGAACATACTGTGTTCATCTCTTGAGGCCAGGCAGGTGGCAGTTGGTGGTTTGCAAGTGTCTGGGATGGCTCAGCAGGCTCAGACCCTTAAATATGCAGAAAACTCAAAACAAAGGGCAAATCCTCGGTGTGATGGGGCTGTTGGCTTCTTGAGGGGAAGAAAAGAAAGAAATAAAAAAAGCCCAGGGCCTAGTGAAGTCAAGCTGCTGTCAGCTCATCTGAACGCAGAAGGTGCACCCAGAGAGGACCCTCTCCAGAGGGGTACTCAGGGGCGCACGGGTGGGCTGGAATCGTGAAGTTCATGTGTGTGAGCTCGGCCACAGTTAAATATCCCCTCTGGGAAATCTCCTTTGAGATTTCTTACCACTGACTTCTTAGAGGTTTACTGCAGAGGGAGACAGAAAGTGGATGTGCTGTACAGTGCTTTTGATTTCTGGTATAACAGGTTGCACTTGTGCTGCTGACCGCGGCCTGCAGAAATAACCGTCCCGGTCCCAGGTCTTTACCAGACGCAGTTTTGTCAGGAGACTTGCTATCAAAACTGGTTGAGTGACCCTGTTTTCTTTCAACTCATGGGTGATGCTCCCTTCCCCTGGAGCTGCTCCATCCAGGATGGGATAGGGAAGAGCAGTGGGGTCTCTCCTCCTGACCCAACAGAGTCCACACCTCTGAAGGATGCTGGCTCAGAAACCCCTTAAATGCAGGTTTGTAGCGTGGTTTAGGAACAGCTACACTTACAGCCTAAACCACGGTGATTTTATGCAGGTATGTGACCCCACGCAAATCAGAGCAATTGTAATCAAGTCGCACCCCAGGATCCCTCTTCTATGGGGCACATGTTAATCTGCAGATAAAAGAGTGTTAATAGGTGGATCAGCCTTGCAGCTCCTCTGACTAGATTAAGACCAAAGCCATGCAGGTTCTTTTTGTTGCTCCAGGGTCAGGGTCCCCCCACAGCCGTGCTGAAACTTGGTAGTGAAAAGTGTAACTCTGCAGCAGTGGAGGAAAGGGAGAGTAGCACCACAACAGCTCCTACAGGCACTGTCATCTGCTTCTGATAACTTTTTTTTTATAGCAGACTGGTATTTCTTGCTTACATCTCATCCACTAGTTGTTAGAGGCAGGTGTCCCTGGGAGCTGCTGCTTGCTGCTGTTCAAAGGCAGCGCCTTGGTACAGGTCTTGTTACCCCTTTGCACGGTGGATGGAGAGCAGGAGGCTGCTCGGTGACAGCTGCCATGTTGCCTGGTGGCAGTGGAGGTAGTTTAGTCCTCCTGGCTAGTTGGCTTTGGTTTCAAGCTCGTGCTCTGCTGGAAATGAAAGTCTTTAAAAGCAGAGGAACCAGACAGCTCCTGTGTCTAAGCTGGAGGTGGTTTCAGGTGTCATGAGTGAACGGCAGCTCTTCTGCGGTGCTCCTCAAAGCTGCCCTGCTCCAAAGCAGGTCCGGCAGGGCCTTTTGCCGGTGTCCTTGCACCAGCACACTGATGGAGTTCTGGCCTGGTTTCTCGTCGGTCGTTGCGAGCTTACTTGCTTTGGTAACAGAAAGACCTCTTAATTGCTGTAGATGAAAACTGTGCTTGACTATTGAATATCATTGAGGGAGAGAAAAAAACCTCCATAGCTGATTTAGACAAGGATAACACACAGCAATGGGGTTTATTTAGGGTGGGAATGGTGCTTCTTGCTTCTAATTTTGCTCTTTGCAGCGAAGCCCATGTAGGTGTTAGGTGAAGGCACCGCTGTTCGTTTGAACCTTTGTTGGTTTAAATGAAGGAAGATGATCTTCATCCAGTTTCCGAGCATAGGAGTCTGCTTGCTTAAAAATGTGGGTAATAGAAAGTGTGTGTGCCCTTGTTAGTGTTCATAGCAGATTGGTCCATGCCCAATGGATTACCAAAAGCTGTGCATTGCTGTCCTGGTGTGGTCGTTTCTGGTGCAGGCTCCAGCATTGCTGATCTGGTGTGTTCTACCTTTAGCAGAGGACTCTGGATCTTCAGGAGATGAAGCAAGAGCATGTTAGGACTTGTCACAGCAGCTTGGATGAGTAGATGTTGACTAGCAATCAGCTCCACTGTGTTCCTTCAGGCACCTGCTATTTGCTGCCCTCTTTGTGCTTTGCCAGCATGAGTGTCCTCTGCTGGGAGAGAGTAAGAGAGGCCGTAAACCAAGAAGCAAGAGTTTGTTTGGATGGATACTGAGCTGCAGCAGTTTTATAGAGACCCGCTTGGTCCTGTGCCTTGTGCTAGGGGCAGGGAGGGCAGGAGGAAGCTGTGAAGGAGCATGAGTTGCTCCTAGCCACGCCAGTGACTGTATAGCCCACACTGGTAGCCTAGAGCTGGGTCCTGCTAACTCCAGGCTGGGGCTGGGGTGGCAGGGCTGGAGGTAACTTGTTCTGCAAGAGAAACCTTCAGCTGAGGCTTTCCTTGGACTTTCCTTAGCAGGAGACTTGCTGGAGCTAAACAGATCGGCAGAGTTTTGGGAAGTCCCCTGATGGTGCTGGGGCCTGGCAGGTGGATCTGTGAGCTTTGTCTTTAAATGGATCGCTGTGATTTTTTGTTTCTGGTGTGCTTTGATAGGAGTCTGGTGTGCCCCAAATAGTCTCACACCCACTCACCCCACACCCAGATGCTCAGAACATCTTTTGCCTTTGCTGCTTCTCTGTGAACCTGCCAGCTCTCCTCTGCTGAGGGGTGTCGTGTGTCACTTGTACCCTGGGCAGCGAAGGCTGTAGTATAGCTACATACTGGGAGGGCCCAGGTATGCTTGAACCAGCGTGATGGGATCTTAAGGAAGAAGAAACTCCCCAGCAGACCAGTGTGCTGGATCAGCAAAGCCTGTTTCCTGGGAGTGTTTTGATTTGGAGCAGATAGAGCAGAGCACAAAAGCTCAGTGTAGGAGACCAGGATGGGTTGTACCTACAGGCTCGAGTTAAGGAACTGGCAGAATTCAGAGACATTAGAAATGGGAGAAGAATAAAATTTCATGCACTAAACAGTTTACTTGCTGGATGAGTAAAATTTATTAGGAACAGCAAAGCCATAACTGCATTATCTAGCTGAGAATGGAGGAAGGTGGTGGGAAAATGGAGTGTAAGTGCTTTCAAATCTTTGCAGATCCTTCTTAATACAATCCTTAGACTAAATATTTTTTAAATATATACATATACGTGTGTGAGAGCTACGTATGTTTTACTGCTGGCCTGCTCAGCTCCTTGTGCTATCAGGCTTCCTGAGAGATCAGGTCACCTCTCTGTGGGAACTCCTGTTCTTTAGCACTGCTGCATGTGCCTCCAAGTTATAATCCAGCTCTCACAAGGCTTCATTTGATTTACAAAAACTGTTTCACCAGAATTGCCATGAAAAAGGCATATTTAACAGTTGTCATGCAGCCTGATTGAAGGGTTTTTAATTTACTTCCATATTGTAATTACAGGGGGAAAGAAAAACCCCAAGCTAATAACATACTACTCTCTCATTTAAAATTTGATTGTCGTCTTCCAAACAGCATGGCATGGTCCGAATGTGAATTCCTGATGTTTGGGAGTAATGGCATGTTTTATCAGAGACCAGCTGCAAGAACCTGCGCTTACAGGGCAAAACGTGCAGCCCTTACGTACCCTTGTTGCAGGCAGCTCTGCGTCAGATGTGCCTGTCCCAAGCTCGTTTTTCTAATTTTAAGTTAAAAATGGAAAGCAGTGGATGTTCCAGCTGTCTTGGGAATTCTCAGAATAATCCTGTAGCCAAGAGTTACCGTTAACCTTTAGATGTATAAACTGGGGACTTTTCAGAGGTATAAATAGTATTGTTGAGACTATTATTGGCACACTGTGCCCAGCACTCCTGACGTACGTGTTTAAGGAGCAGAACAACTGGGAGCAGTCTCGGGAGTGATCCAGTGTCCAGAAGATGATCCTGTGGACACTTAATTTGCTCATTCTATTAAACTTACTGAGGAGAATGTTTTTTTTTTTTTTTTT
>NW_010395109.1:23874-24615 GCF_000710305.1 Buceros rhinoceros silvestris
TTTTTTTTTTTTTTTTAAAAAAAAAATCAAACCCAACAAAACCGCCCCCCCCACAACCAGAAAGAATTTGGTCATAATCCATAAATACCTCCTCAGAGTGAGAGTTTCTGATGATACAGAGCATTTTAATTTAGTTGAAAAAGCATAATGCATTTAATTATTTGACAGCGAGAGCAATTAAGCGTTAGAACAACTTATCAAAGGGTTTGATAGATTTGTCATCTTTGAAATCGTTAATCCAAGGCTAGCTGCCTTTTAAGCAAAGATGTGGCAATTCAGCCATAAGTTATGGGCTTGATGCAGGAATCATGGGCAGTTTGATGGCCTTTTTGTGCAGGTCACTTCTGATTATCATTACAGCTCTTCTATCCATGGCTGAGTCCTCGCTCTCTGCCAGCAGTGTGCACGCGGCAGAGCTGTAATTGGGAGAAGCAGTTGCTTCCCCGTTTGTTCACAAGGTCACGTTACTGGGAAGCAGTGTCTGAGAGTGCCTGTCTGAACCTGGACTTTAAAGAGCCATTTTATTGCCTGCTGCTTTTTATTCCTTTCTTTCTTTTGCCTGGATTCCTCTTCCTGTTCTGGTATTTCATCTGTTGCTTTGGAAGTCCCATAAGAAGCATTTTCCTGCAAGTGGAGCAGCACTAAACCATTGCCACCACGGAGCTTGCAATCTACTAACTGTGCTCTTGGTTTTCTGGAGCAGCTCTGCCAAACCTGCCTCTGCTGTGGCAGCTGAGCGGG
>NW_010395109.1:24940-25433 GCF_000710305.1 Buceros rhinoceros silvestris
GCGGTCCCTTTGTTTTTGGGGAGCAGTGCGCCCAACCCTGCCTCGGCTGTGGCAGCTGAGCGGGCAGATATGTGGAGAGGGGTGGACGCAGCTGGGTCAGCTCTTAAATACGTAACAGGGCAAATCCGGTGTGAAATGTCAAATCGAGTGGCAGCATTTCCCCCCCTCTCTGTTAATACAGTGGCTGCCACCAAAGGTGCAGCCCTGTGGGCTCTGGAGCTGTAGCAACCTGCTTTTGTGAGTGAAGGTGCAGGATGAGGCTTTTTGTTGAGTATGAGCTTGAGACCAAGCAGGCGCAGGCTGCCTTGGGAGCCCAGCTCCAGTGGTAATGAGTGTAGCAGCAACTGCAAAATTCTCTTGGTTTTTGGTAGGAGCTTGTGTTTGGTGTGGCTGCAGCAAGGTGGGGAGAACCTGCACCAGCTGGTTCTCCCCACCTTGGGGACAGGTCTTTGCTGTGGCGGGAGGAACGGCGGTGGGGGGGACGGCCACGCAA
>NW_010395109.1:25523-25935 GCF_000710305.1 Buceros rhinoceros silvestris
CACCGGCTGGTCCTCCCCACCTTGGGGACAGGTCTCTGCTGTGGCGGCAGCAGCGCTGTTGGGGAGCCTGCAATGCCAAGCAAATACTACCTGCTTTGCCAGTTTGGTGGTGTGTGCTAGACTGGAGGTGGGAGCCATGGTGCGGAGTGGATTGTGCCAGGTGCTGTCCAAAAGGAAGGATCCTTCCCACTGCTGCCCGCTCCTCCAGCACGGCTCTGCGAGACTGTTCTCCTGTGCACGCCATGGGACAGCCGCACTCGAGGCGCGTTTCAGCTGCCTTTGTTCATCTTCTCCAGAGCCAACCGAATGCCTGATGAGCAGCGTAGGCTTCTTTTCACTACTGCGGTTGTTTTGAAGCTGCCCTCTGCCTCAGCAGGCTGCTGCTCACCCTCAGAGGCTGCAGCCTTCAGCT
>NW_010395109.1:26038-33602 GCF_000710305.1 Buceros rhinoceros silvestris
AGGCGGCAGCCTTCAGCTGTGCAGGAGCAGCAGGCTGGGAGCGGCTTGCACTCTTCAGGCAAAGGAATGTTGTATGCTGGAGGAGGGGCTGTATGCTTATGCTTTAGATGTGTGGTCCTGTCTTCAAATGATAGTAACCATGCTTGAGGGAAAGGAATGACGTTTATTTTCTGATTTCTTTTATTTTTTTTTTTTAATGTAGAGGCTCAATTTAACTGCATTTTGTTTTCCAGCATGCAAGTAAAGACCCCAAAGATGGGAGAGACAGCAGAGATCAAAAAGAATCCAAGGAGGAAGGCAACAAAACCATCCTGGAGTTTGGGAAGCCGTTGCCGTTGGCCTCTCTCCCGGGCCTTCACCAGTCACTACCTCAGAACCAGAGCTATGTGGCCACCACGAAGTCGCAGACAGGTAAAAAGGGCAGAGATAAATCCCTTGCAGCACCCACTTCCCACTTGCGTGATACATGTGGTTGAGTGGGAGATGAGGCAGGTTAACAAGGACTGAAACTGCTGTTAGTGCCTTTTCCCCACTGAATCTCCTTCGGGGTTTCCTTTCCTGCTGGCATCAGAAGGGCTCTTGCCATAGACCTTGTCCGACAGATGTTGTTTCATCTGGGTACTTTTCTACAAGTGGCTGTTGCACTGCAAGTGTGAGGCTTGTGTCCCCTGGACTGCCTTCTGCTTCTCTCTGGATGTTGTGCAGGGCCATTCTTGTAGTTAAAGTAGTCTCCCAGGTGAAGTCCACCAGTTTCTGCTCCACTGGGAGCACCTGCTCTGCAGTCCTTCCTGCACCACCTTGTTTCACAGGGTGCAGGTGGACATGCTCAGTCAGGCCCCACCACACTAAGGATCACTGTTCTGCTAAAACTTGTAATTAGAGGAGACACTTCCATCCCGTCTTCCTGTGAGATGTTCTGAAGATGTTTCTATCAGTTCTGAGGGACACTGTATCTCACCCCCACAACTGGTTACCGTAGACTGTATCCTTGTAAACAAAGCAAATGGGGTTAACAAATTTTTTGGAAAGGTCTCTTCATAGATTTTTGGTGAAGTTTCATTGTAGGGGGAGATGAGGTGATACTTTCAAGGAACAGGCTGTACCTCTGCAAATGATGACAGTGATGCTGAAGCAGGCTGTTCCCTGCCGTATGCCATTCTTCAAAGAGCCTGCACTAAGCATCCCTCTCATGTGTGTTCACCAAAGACACCATCAGGCAGTGAGGTGTGATGACTGATTTGATTAGAAGGCCAGGAGGGAGACTTAACAAATTAAAACCCAATCAAAGTAGTGAAAGGAATCAAACAAACACCCGTAGTAGGTGTGAAATGAGGTTAAATGGCAGATGGCTCTTTGTTTAAGGTGCCTTTCCCCATGTGATCTTCAGTTACTGTGCGATCACTTCCATTGTCAGTCGCTGTTATTAGCCTTGCAGTATCTCCTGGAGGAAGCTGGGTTCTCTTCAACCTCCTGCAGCATCAGCAATGCTGCCAAACACAGGCTGCTTTAGAGGTTTGATACTGTGTGTGGTGATGTAGGGGTCAGGAGTGTACAGAGAATACTCAGAATTTGGGTAGGTTTCCAACACTTGCAGAAAGCTCTTGGTGTGTTTGCACATCTGTGCAGACTGGTTGACTTGTAAATAAATGGGTTAGAATGGGAAGACTTTTTGACAGATCATGCCCTCAAATGTGATTTCCCCCCATGTCAGACTCTGCTCTCTATCCCTTCTTTTAATTCCTGAGCAAACTTTGGGTTCCTTTTGCTTCTCTTTTCCAGCTGCTGCAGTATCTCGGAAGAAGAAACGGAGAATGGGAACCTATAGCCTGGTTCCCAAGAAAAAGACCAAAGTGTTAAAACAGAGAACAATGATTGAGATGTTTAAAAGCATAACTCATTCCTCTGTGGGTGCCAAGGTAAGGGGAGTGCTGAACCCACTGGACATGTTCGTTGTCACCATACACATCCCTTGTCTTGGCACACCGACCCTATGTATAGGCACAGGAATGTGCTGACTTGTTGGGGTCAGCATCTTCTGTTGAGTCTACATCTTCTCTTTGGCCTTGCTGCTTTGAAAATGGCTTGTTGAGAGTGGCTGTTCAGCTGCCAGCTCTTACACGTTTTCCAGTGAATGTTCCCTTTCTGTCCCATGAGTCCTGTGGAACTGGAGAGATCTCAAGCATACCCCATGTGGTAACCTTTTGTTATGGTGTCCTCAAGGTAACTGTCTAGTGCTGCTGCCTGAGGCTGTACGGCAAAGTGACGGGTTACTTAAAAAGGTTTAGGCAAGGACTCACTCCTGATCAAATTCTGCTTCAAATTCTTCAACCCATGCCCTGAAGTTTTGGCCTTTGAATTGAAGGAGGACAGTGTTAGGCTGTCACGGAGTGGAGTAAAAATCCCTCGGTATTTTAACTCCACTTTGCATTCCCTAGAAACCTTCTTGCACCCTTGGTGGAGCTGCCCTTCCACGTTTGAACGGGACTGCAGGATCTGCCTGAAGGCTCCTGCCCAGCAGCCCTGCTCTCCTTAATGCCTTGTACAACCACGTGAGTCTGGAATGGCTCCTCGGTCCCCAGATCAACAGGGTTAGGTGACACGTGGCAGGCTCTTAGGCTGGCTTTGCTGGCAGCGTTGAAGAGCTCTGGAGGATATACAGCCAGCTTTCCCCTGGCAGCTTTACGGCTCCTAGCACAGGGGCCGTCTGGGATGGATTCAGCTGCTCTCTCCTATGAGTTGATGTTGTCTTTGTGGCTCATGCGCTTGGACGACTTTCAGAGCGAAAAGGACCTGGGTGATGCCAGCCCTCACGTGAACGGGGAAAGCATAGATGTAGACTCTGAAGAGGAAGACTCAGATGAGTTGGAAGACGACGATGATCATGGAGCAGAACAGACAGTTGTGTTTCCTGCAGATGATAACAGGACCTCTAAAGACAGCGCATCCGATGCAGACAATGCCAGAAAGGTATTCACGTGCCCTGTGCCGGGCTTGAAGCCATGAGATGGGACACTGCTTGTTCCTGTGGGATAGGAGTGGCACAGGTTGAGGCAATTTCTAAGCTTTCTTAGCCTAGAAACTTTCTGCATGATTGCAGAAAGTGCAACACTGATAATGAGGCTTTTTGATGACCATTTCCTGCTCCCCATTGCACCCATGAGAGTCTCCCCACCTACCGCCCGCATCAGCCTTGCTCCAGAACTCTATGGTCCAGCATACATGCAGAACCTCTGCACATCTAGTTGTGGGATTCACTGATCCAGTAAGAGACATCTTCCTAGTCTTGCATGTAACAGGCTGGTAAAGCACTAAGGTTGGTTTGGTTCCTTTTTTCCCAAATCATGATAAATAGTGTAGATATGAGGTTGCTTTTAGATAATCAAGGAAGTTAAGATTTGGTTGGAAAAACACACCATGAAGTGTGTTAACAGCCTTTGAGTTCTTGTCCTGGAGAGGAAATTCTGGGAGTGCATGTGCAGGCTGGGCCTGAGTGGTGGGGTTGATGCTCTGCTGGGTGGGAGCACACCGGAACGATGGAGGAGATGCTCTGCTGGGTGGGGGGCACAGCAGGATGATGGGGGGATGATGCTCTGCCTTGAGAGACCTGACCTGACTGACTCTTTCTGTTCTTGGGCAAATGGTGGCTGCAGATTGATGATGGCGAGTCTGAGGAGGAACAAGAGTCTGGAGAGTCTGGGGAGGAGGAGGAAGATGGAGACGAGTCTGACTTGGTAAGCCTGGCTGCTAACTGCATCTTTCAGCCTTTGTCCTGTTGATAATAATTTCCCCTTTGAACTGCTGCCAGAAAGAGAGCGAAGCGCTGTAGTTTCATGTCTCTTTGACAAAACTCACTCTCTGAAACCACCCACACACCAAATATTGTTTTCCACAAGGTGCTTAACCCTGATCTCTGATACAATTAATTGCCTTCTGATGCTAATTAATGGGCTTTTGTTAGTTGTTTTCAACAAGTGTTGACTGCTTTTAATCGTTTGAACCTCAGTAGAAATGTTTAAGGGTGCTTAAATTCTTCAGATGTGAACTTGGCAAGTGATAGGAGCCAGCAATGTTTTTTTTCATGACCCGAAGCTCTTTGCTGCTTTTTGGAGCTTTGGTGGAGGTGTTTGCAGCCCACAGCCCTAATTCACAGAGAGCCAACATGCCGCCTCACGGCTCCAGATGAGCAGCTCTCGTCAGGGAGGCAAACAAATGGCACAGAGACAGACGGACAGACAGACATGGTCTCCCTATGAGGTTGTCTGTAGTGCTAGGGCAAGTCTTTCACCTGCTGCTGGTGATTTTTGCTCTTAGCGATAGATGGCGGGTGAGGAGAACCTGATTTTTTTTTAAATTTAAATTGGTCATTAATTGTCTCTGTCTCCCACCCTCCCCTTTACTTAAAAGTTTTTCTCCCTTTCCACAGTGTCTCAAGTTGAGGAGCCAGCCTTTAAGGCACCCCAACTCTTCAGCCAGCTTCTTGGCTTCATTTTCTTGATGTTTTGAGCTGAGGGAGAAATGACTGTACCAAGGAGTTGTTGAAGCTCTTTAGGTCTTGTTCCCTGTGCTCTGACACTACAGGAGCTGGAGAGGACCAAGCAGCAAGGGCTGTCTGGCCTGCCCCTTCCTTTGGGTACCTGAGGGCAGGCTGTAGCGTTATTTCAAACCAAGGGTTGAGCTTGCAGTCAAGTCCAAACTCCCAAGTCATATCTCCACATCCTAGACGGTGGTTTTTGCTCTGCTCATATCTGGTGAGTCAGTCGGTTCCCCAGTCAGGGACTGGCTCAAACACAAACCTCTCCCCCACAAGCAGTGTGATGCAATTGGTGTAAGCCACGTGGCAGGGCACAACTGAGCCCATGCTGGGGGACGGTTATCAGGGGCAGCATAGACACACCGTGGAGCTGCCCCGGAGAGCCAGGGCTCAGTACCACCTTTCCCCATCTTCGCTCACTGTGATAACGGGGCATGGTGCAGCATCAGCTTCCCATGAAGGTAGGGCCTGATCCAGCTGCTGTAAATCGTGACAAGAGGTTTTTCATGGGCTTTGGTGGGAGATGCATAAGCATCAAAGCGTCGGGGATGACAGTTTCGGTTTGTGCGTGAGCTTTGTGATTGTCGCATTGAAGACTGCCTTGCAGGGTTGGGGTTCCTGAGTCCCAGTTCCCATGTTGACTTTGAAAACCCACCCCAGACAGCTGAGTTATAATAAAACAAACCCCATTTAAATTCATCCATGTGTCTGAGTATTTGCTGCATGATTAGGCTGTGCTACCTTGTGCCTTGCTTAGGGAGGGGGCTGGTCTGCTACTGTAGGGTTCAGGTCCCCAGGGTCTATCCCAACCCTGTAAGGTGGCTCTTCAGGTGCAAGGTGGGTTTTTGTTGGCATTTTCTAGCATGACTGTGGAGCCATGTGAATATTTTAGTTTGAAAAAACCACAGTTTTTCTGGGAAGAAGCTAAAAGTGTGCGTGTGCCTGGTACTTGCGTTGCTGCACGGAGGTGCTTGGCTACTCCTGCAATGAGTGTGGTGTAAGAGCCTGCGTGGAAGAGAAAGTGAAGCACGCACTGCTGAAATGACAGGAAATACACCCACACGTGTGCTTGGGTTTCCTTTTCGGCACTATAAAGACATCTTGATTTCAAACCCCCAGTCCTTAAGGCCTTTTCGCACAACTCGAGCTGCGAGAAGGCTCTTTCGCATGGGCGCAAAGGACTGCTGGGACGCTGATGCCGACATGCCTTACATGCACGTGGCCTCTCTGGTTATTCAGAGCTCAGAGTCCAGCATCAAGAAGAAGCTGATGAAGAGGAAAGGAAAGACGGATAGTCCATGGCTGAAACCCACCCGCAAGAGGAGACGGAGGAATAAAAAGAAACAAGCCAGTGTGCTAGGTAACTAACTGTGTTTTGTTCCCTAACTACCCAGAAACAAGCCTTCCTGGTGGAGGGCTAAGGACCTGGGAGGGCTAAGGCAGTGGCTGGCTGCAGAGCTCACTACTCTGTGACAGGGATGGACCATATCACAAACCAGGCTGGGAGCTTGCATCTCACTGACGGGAGCTGCTGGTGTGCTCACTGCAACAGCAGAACACTTCTGAGCTGGCTCTATCCGTGGCACGCTGGAGGAATATATATGAAGTCCCTTTATTTTAGAGCATCTTATGTCCATGTGGACTCATGTCCCAGGTTCTTGGGGAGTGTAGGTAAATGCAGAAGGGAAAGGAAGAACCACTCTAGAGTGATGCTTCATTGCTTTTGTATGGATGTTTGTCCAGCTGAAATGGAATGTGCAGGTTTGCATATTCTGAAAGCGCCACAGTGGTTGTTATGAGCTACCCCTGGTCTGTCTCACGGTGGGGATGACGTTCAGGTCGTCATTCCTGTTTGACCTAAGTTACCCAGCACTCTTTTGTCTTCAGGAAGCTGTGGGGTGGGGAAAGTAAGGAGTGCAGGCTGGATGTGATACTTCTTCAGGAAAGCTAACAGCATGGGTGAAAAGAAGTGGGTAGTGTCTGCAGCAAAGCTGTGCCTTCAGCTTCATTATTAAGGTTCCACACATCCATTGCCGTCAGAGGGTTTATTCCTCGGTGCTTGCTAATTCTTTGCAAACAGGCCTGTTTTGTTTATCAGCAGATTTATGGCTACCTCTGAGGTAAGGGACCATATGTTAGCCTCTGGTCGATGCCTGGCATGATCCTCTTCCTCCCAAGGCTGCCCCTTTCTCGAGACAATGCATAGGGGCCTTTGACGCCTTTCAGAGCAAACGGCTATTCTTCAGTGCAGATGCAGACCAGTTTTCTGCCCCTTCAATAAAGGTGGCAGCCAGTCTTCCAGGCTAATGAAAGTCTCTTGACCAAGCTGGAGTGGGAGAAGCCAGGCGGGAGAGAAAGCAAAGCCAAGGGAGTGTGAAGAGATTGACCGTTCAACGGCTCTGAGGGGTCCCCATGCGATCTCTTCCCTGCGAGGGGTCCCCACATGATCTCTTCCCAGGAGTGGCTTTGCTCACTTAGAGCCAGAACTTGGCTTTTATGTTTTTCCCCTCCCAGTAAGCTGAATGTCACCTGTCTTGTCCTTTTCATGACTACACGATTCAAGCCGGTTCGCTCTGCCTGGCCAGAGTGTACCTGGAGCTCTTTGCAGCAGGTCGGAGCTGGGGGGATGCACTGAGCCCTGGTTTCATCCCTTCCTTGTGCCGTTCTGCTGCCGGTGCAGTACAGCAGCAGGCAGATGTGCCTTTCAGAGGCAGAACTTGTCTCCTTTATTCTTTATTTTTGTTGTTACCTACCGAAGTGGAGGTGGAGAATGTGTCTGATCGGGCAGGAGAGGAAATAAGCGATCACTTGTGCCATGTATGTCCAGATGTTGCATTTTCATAATTGTATGTGCATCTGTAGTCATGGCCTCTCTGAGGAGCCTGCGTACAGCCTGCTCACTTAGATATGGCCCCTACACCCGCATGTGCTTGCATGCAACTTATTTATTTTACTATTTTAAATTTTTTTAGCTGTGTAAATACGCCTGTCTTCCCATCCAGGTGCCGAAGCCTATAAACCATCCTTGGGAGG
>NW_010395110.1:0-2923 GCF_000710305.1 Buceros rhinoceros silvestris
ATATATAAATCTTCTGTTTGAAGAACCAAGGCTATTTAACGTTGGCTCTCTACACCTAACATTGCTCAGTGAAAATAACCTTTGTGCTAGCAGACAACTTAGCAACTGCTTAAGAGAGCTCCTAGTCTCCAGCCACATTGTGGAAGAGTTGCAAGTATTTGTTTACAACATCCATCCAAAACGTTAAAGCAACAAAATATTTGTTACAATGTCCAACCTGGTTATAATTTTTAATAAGATTGTAGATCATAGAAATAGTGATTGGGAAGGATCTGTAGAGGTCATCTGGTCCAGCATCCCTCTGAAGGCTTAAGTCAGTCAATTGAAGTCAGCCTAAATAGAACAGTTTTTTGATTGTTGAGCATTAAACACCGTGAAGGAGGGCAGCAACCTGCTGCAGCACCCTCCTGGCACGGAAGTTTTGTGTGTATCCCAGCTGTGCCCTCTCCGCCCTAGCTCCTTCCCCCTCTCTCACTTGCCTCAACCAGCAGGAGCCTGACCCCGCAGCACTGGGAGCAGTGGTCCCCGCAGCTGGGCAGCTGCCCCGTTGGCCAGCCCTCACAGCCTGGTTCCTTGCCCTCTCCAAGCAGGTCGAGTGCTCTTAGCCGTGACCCTCTTGTAGCCTCCGCTGGGCTTTCCCAATTCCTCTCACTTGAACTGGGGGCCCAGCAGGGCACACGCTACTCCAGGCATGGCCTTACTGGAGCAAAGCACCGTAACTCCTCAATCTGCTGGCTGGGCGGTGGCCAGGAAGAAAGGGAAGATCATCATTCGTGTCCTTAAGCCAGGACCAAGCCATTGCAATATTCAGCTGACTCTCAGCAGGCATTTCCAGAGTTATGGGGCAAACACATTTTACTGTACATCATATTAATATGTAACTACGTGAGGGAGTGTTTAATATTCCGTCTGTGCCTCTTTAGTTGCGTGATCTGCATGAGCAGAGATGAACTCTCCCGGCATGAGAGGTGCTGCTCCCAAGGGGTACGGTGCCTTCCCGGCCCCGCAGCCTGCTCTGCGTCAGGCTGACCAGTACGGGAAGACTTCAGTGTATTAAAATAATCTTTCATCTTTCCGATATTTCCGTTAACCCCGATCCTCGTGTGTGAACTCCAGGTATAGCACCTTACAAAAGCAGGATGTAAAAGGTGTGGTGCGGCCTGTCCCCTTCTGCAGGGCCCATCCATCTGGAGGCGCACGGTCCAGGTGGTTCTTTGGGTTAGAACAGACCGGATCCCCCTGGCGCAAATCACACAGAATCACAGAACCGTCTGGCTAGAAGAGACCTTTAAGGTCATCGAGTCCAACCGCTCACCCTGCACTGCCAGGGTCCCTAAACCATGTCCCTCATCTGGTTCTACCACATCTGGTTCAGGCTCTCTGCAGCCTGTGATGAGGTCTCTGGTTTGGTTTGTTTAGGTTTTTTCCTCTCTCTTTCCGCCCCCCCCATCACTTTGTACCCGCAGATCTTCACAAACAGTAAATCTCTCCAAGAATGTACAAATAAGCAGCACTGTTCTTGTTGCTTTTTTCAGAGGGAAGGTCATGATAAGCCACTTCAGGGTGAAGACAAAGTTGGTTAACAAGACTTTTCATAGACAAGAATAACAGCGATGTAGAAAATAACCTTCTTTTAAAGGATGCTTCAGGGTCTGTATTGTGAGAGCAGGGCTGGGGCTTCTCCACCGCCTTTTACAGACCTTGTGTGGGCTTCTCCTTTGTCCCGTGTCACCTGAGGCCTGGCAGCTGTCCGAGGGCGCTGGGAAGGGGTGGGTGTGCGGGTAGCTGACCGCTCCCAGGAGCACTGGTTTGGGTGGGAAGTGCTCCCTGCTCTGCCTGTGCGCTCCAGCAGCCTCCACCTCTGCTGGGGCTTTGCCTCTCTGCACCTCGAGGATTATCTCCATGTTAATGAACAAAATGGCAAGTACTTCTGGAGCTGAAAGGAATTAACTGCTGGATTAGAATGGGCTGAGTTCTCTGTCTGAGGAACATACGAATGTGTTAGGAAAACACTAAATTACGGGAGGCTCTAGTGGAAATAAAGGAGCCGGCAGAGCAGGAAGGTAAAGCAGGGGACATTAGCGTGTTTTAGTGGGTGAGAAATTTGAGAGCAGGTTGTACTTTCCAGCACTGACAGGGTGTGATTTACAGATGTTCTGGTTTAGATGCGTAATGGAAAATATGTTCTAAGTGCTGGAGCGCTGCTGTGGTGAAGACTGCTGTACTTGCTGCTGGAGAAAGGTCAGGTAAGTGATGCTCAGCTGCAGGAGAGTGGACTTCATCCTCCTTTCGCTTGGCCAGAAATTTGGGGAAGCGAATATTTCTTGTTAAGGCTTAAGTGCGACATAAATGTAGCTAAATTTACTCTACACTCTGAATAGCCCAGGAGTGAGGGCGGTGCATTTTGCTGCGCACGTGCTCCTCATCTCCCCTTACAGATCCCCCAGTTGCCTGATATATGCCTGTGCTTCCGCAGCGTAAAGGGATCCGCTCCAGCAGTGCGGTCCTGTTTCTGGTTTTCAGGAGTTGCACAGAGACTTGAACCACAGTACAGATTCCACACTGACCATAATGCTGCTGGAGAAGGATCTGGGCCTCTGGCAGGTCCTTACAGCATGTGTTATGGTGGATCAGTGGGGTTTGAATGCTGGGTGTTCCAGTTCCATCACAGGGACCGCTCTGTCTTCCTGGTTTCTCCTGTAAGGCCCTTCTCAAGATGCTCCTCAGAACAGGAGGTCCTCACCGCAGTGGAGTGGTCTCTAGTTGGGGCATTGGCAAGAGCTGCTTTCCGAATCATCAGGGAAAAAAGGAGATGTGGGTAAACTTCTCCCAGACTGTTTTCTGTACTGGCATGTCTTACTGTGTCCTCCCAATGGCTCTCAAGCTAGAAAGAAAAATAAATCCAAAGGTCTGAGCATGTTCA
>NW_010395110.1:3028-6670 GCF_000710305.1 Buceros rhinoceros silvestris
AATTTGGGTTGGAAGTTCCACAGAAGCCAGTCATGCATTTTCCCTTATTTTCCCCAAATGTCATTTTCCTTTACGTCTCTCTTCTGAATGGATTTGCCGTGGCTGTGAAGTTTTTCAGCCTGGAAAATACTGAATCACTGTTGTTTTGTGATTGCCTGGCTACTACCTACCTGCTGCTGGTAGGTCTTGCAGTAGGGTGTCACAGGGGGGTGCCCACCCTCGCCTTGGCCCCGACAGTGACACGCCACCATCTCAAAGCAGCTGGCACTGTGGACACCAGTAAAGCATTAAAGCAGTAACGTGAGAAACCAGATGGCTACTGCCGTGTGTTAAATGCTGACATAAGATATACAGGTATATCGTTTCATTAATAGCCGTTAACTTAATCAGTGCTTTTCAGCCTTGGGTATGGAGTCGGCAGCGCTGTCCTCGACTCTTACACTGCCTTACTTCAACCTTTCTTCTCCTAAAACTGTTCCAGTTTCTTAATTCGTAAGACATCTGCACAATTAATTGTCAAACGTGTTCTTGGCTAGTGAAAGACACCCCCCCCATTTTTATTTAAAATGTGAATAAACTCTGATTTATTTGTAATTTATTCAGCTCCTGAGCTGGTGGCAGGACCTGGGTAATGCTGACTCCAGCACCAATTCAGACTAATCAGTGTCCTTTGAAAAGGAATTTGGGATCTATCAGATTGGATATGCTTTCACCACATAATGTTTCTGTCTCCACCCACTCGATGGTAGTCAAAGTCTCCTTGGTGCTGTAGCTGGATTTGTTTTAAGCCAGGCTGGAACTCTGCAGGCTCTTCTTTCAATCAGCAAGTCATTGTTACAGCAATAAAAAGACACGTTAGAGGAAGCGGGAGCAAAGCCCTCTTCTTTCTTGAGGAATGATCATAAAACTTTGGATGACTCCGGGGGTTTTGCCTCCATTTCTCACGTGCTGCTGTGCGGAGCGCTGTGGCTGTGGTGCGAGCTGAGCTGCTGGCTCAGCGTCTGTGAGCTCCCTGGGTCTGGGCTGGGCAGCCGCGGAGGGGAGCGAGCAGTTTACCGGGGAGGGACCGGGAGTGGCTGGTGAGCTGTGGCAGCACAGGAGTGGGAGTCCTCTTCAGCAGCAGAGAAACGGGCCCGGAAGAGCCTCTGCTGTGCTAGAGAGACGATGGCTCTGCTGGTGGGTCCTCACTCTGGGGGTGTTGGAGGGTTTTTAACCTGCTCCTTATTGCCGTCCTTGACAGGACATGCAAGACGGTGGTAGTGCTCTAGGAAGGGCTTGTGGTGGAAGTGTTCTGTATAGGTGAGTGCTCACCACCCCATTGCCCCCCGTTCAGAGGAGGAGAGGCTGCTTACCTTAGGAGGTGCTGTTTGTTAAGAAGGGCGGTTTGTCAGAGCAGGACATGAAATGTTGTGCAGCAGAGATGGAGCCACTGGAGCGAGGGGCTGGGGTTCAAACTTCTCCTAGGAATGGTTTCATGGGCTGTCGTGGTGAGACTGCAGGTCTGGTGCTGCCCCATCTCCCAGCAGTTAGAGTGTTTCTGCACGGGAACTGCTGATGTGGATGTCTGGAGGCTCCCGTGGGCAGAGGGTCGGGTACCTGCTCGGCAGGTGGTGTCAGCTGCTTGATACGCTCCAAAGTGGAATTTAAACAAAACCGGGATCCTCTGTCACTGCAACCGCTCGACAGAAGGCTGAGCTGCAGGGACCGCTGAGCAGGTGTCTGACTTACAGACATCCTCTTCGGTGCCAGAACGGTGTCTAAGCCGTTGACGAATTTGCTGGAATTGTTATAGCATCTTGCAGTAGCAGTGAGGTCTGTGACTGATGGGAGCCACGTGGAGCCTCTCCTAAATTGTCGTGTCCTAATCTTCTTTCAGAGTGTCACAAAAGATCACCTTCTGTGACTTCTAAAAGTTAATGTGCAAATGAAAGACAACCTTCCTCTTGAGCAAGTGCTGCATGTGCACATCTGAGTATCGCAGTGTCTCGCAGTGAGCAGAACACAGACATTCTAAATTTGGGGTTTATTTCACGCCTTCTGGGCACATCCACACAAATGCAGTGTCACACAGTGGTACTGAGTGTCCTCCATGGACAGGGGGGATGCTGCAGCCCCCTGCTAGTGGCTTCCCAGCTTCTGGGAGCCTACCTAGCCTGGAGGCAGTGATGTGCCAGAGCTGCACGACCCCAGGACACATTGGCAAGAAACGGGTGAGAGAAGAGGAATGGGAGCGGATCCACCTGCCACTGGCTTGGTTCATTTAGGAGCTTTTGGACTCTTCTTTGCTGCCTTTCGGCAGAGCTCTGTGTTCATTCCGCATCCATAAATGAAGGCGAGGAGCACTTTAGGTTGTACAGGGCATCCCCCTAAAAAAACAGTGTGGTGTGAAGTGTGACATTGTGGAGCGAGCTGTGGGCTGGGCTGGGCAGTTCCAGTGAGCTGGAGCCTCTTGTGTCTGGGGGATGGATCTGGAAGTGAAGGAGGAATGGAAATTGAAGGAGATACAGGTTAGGGGAAAAAAACCCAAACATAAGAGAGGGGAAAACAAGGGAAATTTGTTAATACCAGTCAGGCTGGTTATCTGGGAATTAGGTCGACTTGTGTGTGTCCTAGGAAAAGAAGCTGTTAAGGAAGACAGACCTGCCAGCAGGTGGAGAGAGATGTGGCTGAGGAGGAACCTGCTGGTGCTGCTCTGTTAAATCGGGGCTTTGAAGGAAACTGTAGTGTTGGGTGGAAAATCTGAAGTCATTGAAATGGAAGCAAGAGGAAGTCACAGAGCTACGTGGAGGGCAAAAAGTCTGCAGAAACCCCATCCTTGATACTGAGGCAGTGGGAGCCCTGCTCAGGTAGGTGAAGGCAGGAAAGGCAGCTCTGCCTGCATGAGAAAGCGCCCCTTTGGCTGGGAGAGCTTCCCCAGTCTCTCATAGCTTTTTAAAGCTCTTCCTGTGAGTATCGGATGAATGACGGGGGCCTGTCTCGCTGGTTGCCCCTCTCAGTCTGAACCTCAGCAGCAAGAGAAAAGCCGCTCCAGTGAACGTGCCAGGTGCTGGCTCCACGCTGGGCTTGTGGCTCAGGAATGCTGAGTGATCCTGGAGGTGAACACTCAGCCCTTCCCCAAGCACGAAACTCGTTTGGATGTTGCAGGGTCTGTGGGCACAGCCCCTCCTGCAAGCAAGTAGGGCTGGTTTGAGCCTCCCTGCTGATGTGGGGGTGTCCTGGCGAGGTGTCGGTGCCAGCGTGCTGTGGCTAAGGGCAGCGGCTGCAGATGGCCCCGGTCCCACTGCCTGGGGTCTGTGGGCAGGCAGCTGAGACCTGCGTGGAAACCAGAGCTTGCAGCAGGAGGGGCTTGGCCCTCACCTTGCAGCATCTCTTGGCTCCTGCTCATCCTCTTTGCATTTCCCCGCAGACACAGCCAGCCTCTGCGAAGCCGTGAAACCTGCAGCGAGCTATGCAAACTGCCGGGAGCTTGTTCTTAAAGAAACGACACGATGTAAAAATGGGTTTGGTGAAACTCCTCCAGCCCAGCAGTCAGGTCTCTCTGTTGGGGAGAAGTGTTTTCTCTCCCTGACAGCATCCAGCTGTGCCCACAGTCTGTGCCACGCTCCCCACAGTGCCCGGGGCTGCCCCGGGCGGGCGAGCACC
>NW_010395110.1:6780-16760 GCF_000710305.1 Buceros rhinoceros silvestris
TGGCGCAGACCCTATTAATCCCGCCACGGCCGCCCCAGAGCTGGGCACCTGGGGGACATGGGGAGCAGGAACCCAGCTGGCAGCTCTCCATTAACAACCTGCCCCGTGGGAGGTGGAATAAAGGAAGGGATATAGCCCTGTCCCGAGAAACACGCTGCAGGTTGGTGGAAGAAAGCCTGCAGGCGGGGAAGGCTGGAGCATGTCCCCAGGGCACAGTATTTGGTGGGGATCGTCACATCAGTCCCCACCATGTACCTCCTGACACTAGTGCTCTGCCTGTCTGGGCTCCATCCTATGGATGTCTATCTGTCCGTCCTACAAGGTCCACTGCAGACGTCTGTCCTGCTTCTCGTGCCCCGGAGCAGGGATGTGAATGCTCCCATCTCAGCACAGGGCACTGCCGGCCGCTGAGGAAACCCCAAGTCGTCTGGGTTAGTGAGAAAAATCTGGGGAACTGTTTCATGGCCCATCCTGACAGTTCTGGGAAAGGGAGGAAAAAAATGTGTGAACTTTCGGGGAAAAAAGTTTCCTTTTTTGCTATGGGATTCTGCAGCCTTTCAGTAACTAAGTAAATGTTTATTCTGGTGATTCTGAAGTGGTTTGAGCTGGGTGACTAATGAAAAATAGATATTTGCATTTCTGTTTCAACTGGTGTTCAAAGCACCAGGCACAAGAGATGGCGCTTGGTGAGCGATTACTGCATTTCCTCGCTTGGCACGTGGCTCACATCTGTCTGGTGCTTTTGTGCCAGATCTCCAAAAACGCCCAGAACTCGCCCGGGGATGGGTTTTTAAAAGTGCGCGGTCGAAGTACAAAGCAGATGAACAGTCTTATAAATGTGCTCGGTTATTGATGTGCTTAAGTCAAAGCCTCATCTCTTTGAGAAGCCAAATACCTGTTCATCGTCCATCAGAGCTGCTCGCTCCCGGTTCTTATCCTGTTTATTTATTTTTAATATCTAGCTGCCGGTATGGCTCCACTCCACGCTTGAATGCCAAGGAAGAAAACCTGTGCAATGGTGCTGGTGAGAATGTCTGGGGAAAGCAGCGTGGTTTGTGTGCAAGCAGCGACAAAGTCACGGTGTAAAGAAGGGCTCAGGCTGTGCAAACCTGGCACTGCGCCGGGTGCTGCCGGGGGGTAAATCCGAGTGTCCCAGAGGGAGGAGGTGGCTGGAGGCTGCTTGGCTCTGGCTCGCTGTGGAGCAGGCAGGCGAGGAAGGAAGCTACGACCGCGCAAACCCCCCTGGGCGAGAGCTTTGCCTCTTTGCCGTTGCGGTGAGGCTGCTGCCCGCTGAGCTGCCTTAGTTGGTATGGAGGAGAAGGGGGCACAAAACCTGCTGCCCCCTCCCTTGCTGTGCCCTGCCTTGTCCCCTCAGCACTTGGTGAGGGGTGTTTCAGCATGACAGGGATTGGAAAATGAAGCCTGTGGAGGGCCTGAGAGCAGCAGCCCCAAAGCAAGGGGGGCAGCGGTGCTGGGACGGTCCTGTCGCCCCCCAAATGGGCTTCATTTCTGCTGGCACTGGGCAAGGTGCTAAAGTTGCCCCAAGGAGACCCATGACAGGGACTTCTTTCTCTAGGAAATACACGTAGACCTCATTTTATGGTGTGTGGCTCTGCTGCAGGCCAGCTGCCGGGGGAATGGGCTCGCTGGGTGGAAGGGCGGGCTCCTGCTCCAGCTGCCCACAGCTGTATTTGGGGAGAACCAGCTTTAAATCCAGGAGGGGATTTTCTAGAGAAGCAGAGGGGCCAGCTCCAAAAAGAAGAGGTCAAATGATGGGAAGAGGTTTGGCTTCAGTGCTGCTGAGGGCTGTTTCCAGAGAAAGAACGTATTTATAGAACAACCCAGAAATAGCAGTGTGTTCTCTCTGCAGCGCTGCAAGCCCCTTGTTCCCTGCCGAGACGTCTGAGGTGCCTGGGCCATTTAAAATATTTGAGGTATGGTGCAACATCAGCTGCCGTCAAAGGTTGTGCAGAGGACCAAGAAGTGTCTGGATGTGGCAGCAGCAACCCTGAGCCCTCTGCCCGGAACAGCACATCAGCTGTGCCATCCTTCCCCCAAACTGTTCCCTTTCGGAAGGTGTGTGCAAGCGCTGAAGTCTATTATTAGCATCTTTTATTTATTTATGTTAGGAATGTAAGTATGATGGAGAGAAAAATCAGTCCAACTCTTCTTAATCCCTCTATTTATTCCCTTCCCTCACCCAAGCCTGGCCTTCCCATGGGAGCTGCAGCTCAGCCCTTTCACACTCCCCTTTCGAGACACTGCACAAGGGACAGGCAGAGGGCACAGACCCCTACCCTGATCCCCGGCTGAGAAGGAAGCCGCTGCTTTCTGCTCAACGCCTGCCTGCCCTAGACCCCGCATCCCTCCCTTGTCACACGCCCATGGCTCCAGGGCCCGCTGGGGTTGATGCTCAGCCACGCAGCACCTCCAGCTAGGGACCCCCTGCGGACCCCACATCTTCCTGTGCTTAACCCCCTCCCAACTTGCGCAGGGACTTCGAACGGGCTGAGATAGAGCCTGGAAAGCCTGCCTGGGGCTTTGAAAACGTTCAGTGATTTATTTCACGTGTATTCTTTAAGATTTCCATCCTGTTAGGAACTTGGCAGGATTCCCACTCCCCGGCCAGTTGCTCGCGGGGCTGAGACGGGGCTGTGATGCTCGGCAGTGCCTCTGCCCACATCCCCTGTCCCGAAGGTGGGAACATCCCTGCTCCGCATGTCCCTGGAGAGTGGGAGCTGCTTCAGCTGGGCTCTAGAAGGAGCAAAACTCACCTTTTTCTGTATGTCCTAAAGTGGTTCTTACTCTGAAATCTGCCATAGAACATTGCCAGGGGTACGGCGCTCGCACTTTCTGGGGAAGTCCCACGTGCGTTTGGGCTGGCTCTGAGCTTTGGGAAAGGTCTGGTTTGCCCACGCTCTGTGTCGGAGCTTGAAACTTTTGACCCTGCTGAGAAATTAAAGGTGATGACAGGAGCCCCCTTTTGGGGAGAATATTTAGGGGTCTGTTGTTTAAATAAAACTAATGAAGTAACATGCACTAATGGACCTGATTGAGCAGGTCCAGAGGAGGGTCTCGGTGATGAACAGAGGGCTGCAGCTCCTCTGCTGTGAGGACAGGCTGAGTTGGGGTTGTTCAGCCTGGAGAAGAGAAGGTAGATTTAGATTAGACATTAGGAAGAAGTTCTTCACTACGCGGGTGGTGAGGCACTGGCACAGCTGCCCAGAGAAGCTGTGGATGCCCCATCCCTGGCGGTGTTCAAAGCCCAGCTGGATGGGGCTTTGAGTGACCTGGTCTAGTGGAAGGGGTCCCTGTGGCCGGGGGGGGGGGCCAGGCTGGTGGTGAGGCACTGGCACAGCTGCCCAGAGAAGCTGTGGATGCCCCATCCCTGGCGGTGTTCAAAGCCCAGCTGGATGGGGCTTTGAGTGACCTGGTCTAGTGGAAGGTGTCCCTGTGGCAGCGGGGAGGACCCTGCCTCGCTGCCCTGCAAGCCACACAGGTCAGCACGATGCAGACACACGTGGCAAAAGAAATATTTCCATTGATTTTGAGAGGCTCAATCAAGGCTAAACCTGGTGTGCGTTAAGATCAGTTTTGTTTGCTCTAGCATTGCACGGATTTGTCCTGTACTGGCACCGCTCTGCATAGGAGGGGGATGCGGCCCCGTGGGGCCACTTGCAGAATCAGATCTATACTGCGCGCGGTTGGGGAGTAACTTATCTGTGAAATTGGCTGCCTAGAGGACAGCTGGCTTCGCCACTACATTTTCTGGCTGTATGTTCTTTCCTGATAAAAAGAAGAGAAAAAAAAAAGCTTCATCCACCTTTCTCAGCAGGGCTAGTGCAAATTTAATTTGATGTATGTAATTTGAGGGCCAGGGGGCAGCAGTAAGACCAGTACTTAGGAGCTTTTGGAAGCTATTAAATAACTGCCTTATTTAACCAAGATTTAAAAATAACTCCGTTTCCTTCCCACGGGTGAGGGTTGGACCTTTCCTTCTGCCTGGAGCGCTGCTGGGGCTCGCAGGCAGGTGGAGGAGGGTGCCGACCCCGCGGCTGTGGAGAGCCAATGAAATGAGATGGAAATTGGAGTTTCCTCAATGTGAGTGGGGTCTCAGCTTCGCCTTCCTGCAGGAAAGGGGGGTTTGCTGAGGAGGTGGGAAAGGCCACCAAAGCCCCGCTGTAGGATCCAGGTAGAAACAATCCATGTTGTTTTCCCATGAGATCAGGCAAGTGGGACCGAGGGGTAACCGTTGCCTGTGGTTGACCACGCTTAGCTTACCTCATGGTAACCCCCAGGGACTTGCTCGTAGGAAGACAGCAACAGAAGCTGTTAGCATGAAGCAGCAGCCAGAGGCATGGCTCATCTTCAGACAGGTTGTTTCCACTGCTTAAACCAAACGACTAAACCACAGCAAAAGTAACACCCTCTGGCTGGGGGGGCTGTGTGAGATAGTGGGCAATCATGTGCTCTTTATGGTCTGGTTTTTTTGTTTGTTGATGGTTTGTGTGTGAAATGGAAATCTTTATGTCATGCATGCTCCCCTCTCCAGTTTAAACAGCTTTTCCTCACGGTAATATCTACTGCTGCTGCTCTGGGAGGAGCAGAGATGTTCCAGAGATGTTAACGTGACCAGTGGTTTGGTGTTACAGGGGTCGGAGGTTTTGCCCCATCGCGTTCATCGTGGTGGTTCTCTTTCACATGCTCTTAGGAGAGGCAAATGCTAGAGGTCAAAACCAAACTGTAAAGCTCATTTTTAAAAATTACGTGAATAGATAATTCTCACCCAAAAGTGAGCTGCATGATGTCTCACCCTGAGCATGTCCCTCTTGGTTTTGACCCAGACAAACCAGGCTCTCCTGGGCTGCATCCCATGGTGGAGGCCAACCTGAACCCTTCGTGTCTAACCGAGCACGGCATCACTCTTGGCACTCGTGGAGGATGTTCAAGCAAGGCAAGTGCCTGAGGGGGAGATAGGGAGGCAGCGGCTGCGTGAGCAGGTGGAGCATCCGTCTGCTGTCGTGGTGAGAGCAGGAGATCGCAGGGGTGAGGTGTGTCATCAGGATAATACGGCAGGGTGGTATTTCAGATAGCAACCTCATCGTGTTTCCTCCTCCGTGTCCCACCCTGCTGCTGGCAGCTGTGGCCATCCCAGGCTGCACGTGGCCCTGCTCTGCCTGTGCTGGGTGAGTGATATGGTGAGGGAGCAGAAGCCATGAGGGGTGTGTGGGGGGTGTCCATGGATAAAATAAGTGATGGTGGAAAATCCCTCACTGCAAGGTGATGAGGAAGAACCTGGGTTCATGAGATGTGCTACTCCACACTGTCCCTGGGGGCTGCACATCACCCCTCAGGCTGGGGCAGTGCTCAGCCCTTGTCCCTGGATCCACTGCCATCCCCGCCTGACCCATCACACCACCTCAGGGCCTTCTCTCTTTTCTGACTGTGACTGTCTCTCCCCTGAAATGTCGATCGCTCTTCATCCCTGTACGTCTGAGAGTGAGAGCATTCCCAGACCGCGGCTGAGCAGGCGCTGGGCTGTCCTGGGGCAGAGCTCCGCTTGCTTCTGATGCTTCATAAGGCTCCTTTCAGGTTGTTCCCTATGTCTCACAGAGCATTTGGCTTTGTGATGCGTAGGTGATGTCCTGGGTGGGAACATGTGGCACCTCGCTACCTTCCCTCCTGCACATGGGGTCAGTGGGCAGTGGATATGTGGAGGAGCCCAGGAGTGAGTGTGTCACAACCATGTGCTGCAACCTCGAGCAACTCCCCCTGGCCTTCCCAGGGGGTGAGCAGGTTGGATTTATCTGTTGGGTGTTTTCTGGCTATGGCTCCAGTCTGCCACTGCCCAGGCACCCACCAGGTCCCCCAGCCACAGCAACGGTGACCCCTTCTCCCTCAAGTGTCCCTGCTGCAGGGTCAGTCACAGCTGAGGCTTCATTTTAGCTGCCTTGAACAGGGCTGCTGTGCTTGCACCTCTGCCTGGATGGTGGAAATACGGATGTGGGTGTTAGTGTGTCCCAGCTCCTTTCTCGCACTGTTTGGTCTGGGTCAATCAAGGCCACTGGGCTAGGGCCGGGTTTCCAGCGGACTCACGGCTGATCCCGGGCTCCATCGTAAAGCCTGTGTTTCCTCATCAACTCTTTGGTATTTATGACCAGGCTGCAGAGGTTGGTAATACTTCCAATCGATAAAATAGTTTGACAAAAGCAATCAATAGGACATTATAAAAAGCAGTGAAAGATGGAGGAGGGATCCACCGGCTGTAAAGCACCGCTGCTTCGCAGTGCAGCAACCTTGCTGGACAAGGAGTGTGAACTGCTGCTGGTTTCCCAAATCCACCTGTTCCCATGGGGAATAGGAGCCTTTAACATCTCCAGCTGCTGCAGTGGGGGGCGTGTAGGGCTGTAACAGCACCAGTGGGCATTCGAGCTCTCCTCTAAGAACCAAAACCATCGGCAAAACCTCTTGGTTGTCAGTCCAGAACGATGGCAGAGGCTCGTGGTCTCCAAAGCATCCCCGTGGGCCTGAGCACCCTTCCGCCTGCGTGGCTGGGGGTGGGGAGGGCACTGCAGACCTTGCTGGTGTGTGAGGGTCGGTGCTGCTCAGACTCGAGGCAGAGGTGCGGGGGGGTGATGAGTACATTGCCAGTGCAGCTGGGGTGCTGTACCTGGGGACGGGCAGCAACGCCAGCTCGATGCCGTACCGAGTGCTGAGAGCTGCAGATAACCCAGGTGGGCGTGCAGGTTTGGCAAAAGCGCAAAGCCATCCCTCGGGGTCTGGCTGACCTTTCCATCCATTTAACCTGGAGAAAGCGGCAAATGAAAGCGTGAAGCCCCAAAGCAGGGAACGTCAGAGCGCTCTGCAGAGCCACTGTTGTCACTGCAGCCACCCACCTTATTTCTCCTTTGCTTAATTAAAGCCCAGGAAATGTAAACAGTGACGGCTCTGCAAAGAGGAAGTGATACCACAGCTCACTTCCTCAGCAAGAGCAATCATCACAGGTTTGTATTTTTTCTTTCAGTCTGCAGCCGTAGGTGTGTAACCGATGGGTTCCGGCCACCCAGGGTGCATCGTGCTGGGTGTCCTGTGCCACCCAGGCACCAGCGGGGGAAAGCTGGGCTGGAACCAGCCTTTTCCCCGGAGCCCCCAGAGCCTCCAGGCAGTGGGAGTGCCTCGCCTCGCTCAGGGTTCCCTCTGGGTGGGAGCTCCCGGTGTTAGGTGCCTGTATTAATAGTAGCATCGCAGAGCTGACGGTGCTGGGCTCCGCAGGAGCGTTGTAAATATGAGCCTTTCCCTGTCACCTGCCTTCCTCTGGAGTTTAGAGCACTCGGTGGTACCTGAGGTATTTAACAGCTCTCCAGCTCTGACTGATGGTTACAGATGCACATAAGATAGAAAGATTAGCAGCTCAGCTGCCTGATTAACATGTAAATGTACCCGGTTATGTGTGAGTGCTCTTAATGAAGCAGCTCACACTTCTGCCTCCATATATCAAAGGTGATTGATGGAAAAAACACTTTAGGTGCCTGCTGGAGAGTGTAACAGTTGTTTTTGTCTACATCTTTCCTTTAAAAAAAAAAAAAATCTGTAGACCTGGGCTGAGATTTCCTAAGGGAGAAAAAACAACCCAGTCTGAGTTTAATCTAAACTAATCCAAATTGTTGGCCACGCTCCTGCAGTATCTGTAAATTCTCAGATAGGAATAATCCATCAGGAGCTTGTATAACAATCCACATGGTATCTTAAATAAACCTTCTCTTTGGCCGTAGCTTGCAGCTGACACCTACTGTAAATTGTTTGACGATACTTTTTATGAAGGGCTGTGGGCTAAATGAATGTTGTGGTGGAGGCAGGAGGCCCCAGCCCAGGGGAAGATGTTCCTGCACTGCTGCTCCTACCCCGCTCGCATCGTGGCGCTGCCCTGCTCCCCGGCGCATCACTCCGGTGGGTTGTATGGGGCATCTGTGCAGCGCAGGAAAACCATGTAAAAGTCCTGAGGAACAATGGATTTGTGCAGCTCAACGGGATTCCCAGCTGGGGAAGAAATGCCTGAGAGCTCAGATCTGCAACATGGGGTGACGATGGCTGCGTCCCTCAGCGTGTGCCTGTCCCCTGGCTGAGCACCTCTGTTCCTCCAGTGGGGGAAGCCGGCGGCTCCTGGGGCAGTGGGGGCTCCCTCCAGCCAGTGCCCTGTGATGTGCCTTTTCCTGGTGGGGAGGACAGCCCTGGAAACACCCCCTGAGAGCACCACCGTGAGTCACCTCAGGCTTTCATCCTGCCCCCGAAAACCGCTGTATATGTTTCAAGATCACTCTCTGCAAAATAAAGACCATTATGCTGAAACTGGTTGTGGGGAGGGGGGTATGTTTTGCAGTGGTAGTAAAATTTGGTGTGATGCTGCAAGCTAAGCAGTGCATAATGTCTGCTCCCCGGGACAGGAGCTGTAAAGCGCTCGGTTGCTGTAAGATCTCACACAGATAAAACACTCTACAGCGTGTGGCTGTCAGCGGAGTTTAAAATACTCACATCGTGTTACAGCTCTCCTTTGCTTCAGTCTTCTCGATCCCGCAGGAGTTCTGGGGGCTCAGAGCACGCATCTTTTTCATCTCTTTTCGCAACCTCCCAAACGGGACTGGGTGGGATCTCTGTTCAGTAACCCTGGCCCACCAGCTCTCTGTGTAACGTGTCTCATGTCGCTGTCTCCGTCTCGTGGTGTCTCATAGCTTGCTGAGGCTGTAAGTGCTTTGTCCAAAATTTCCTCTAGCCACGTTTTTTTGGTGTTGATTTTAAATAGTCAGACTTACTCTAAGAGCAGGGGTTGGAGTTTCCTTATTGAAGTTCCCTTATTAAAAATCTTTGCTGATGTTCTCTCTGTAAGCAGAAACATTGTCTTGGGGCGCAAGGAAAGGGGGAGCGAGAGGACAGAAATGTTGCTGCCAGCAACAGCACAAACCACTGCCACACGCCCTCTGTGCTGAGAGCTGGAGAGGAGGATCTGGGACAGGAGAGCCCTGTGGTGGGTGCAAGGGCAGCAGGGCGACCAGTGGCTCCAGCCAGGGCAGCTCAGTGCTGGTGGGTGCCAACCCCTGACCGCCGTTTGGATATTTCTCCAGAAATAACCACCACTGCTGAAGATTTTTTCTACTGGCATCTTTACTGGCAATCATTCTCTCAATTTTCTCCCCTAAACGCAGCAACCTGGAAGCATGCTCTGGCGTCTTCAGTGTTTCTTTTTATTTTCTTCCAGTTCCTCTGATGCAGGAGAACCAGCTCCTTGTAAGCACTGGCAGAGATAATGGTTTATTGTATTCTGGATGACAAATTGGTTTAAGATAATTATTAGGCTGATGTTTAAAGCTTTCAATGCAAATCAGTGCAATTAAACATGAAGTAATATCTCATAATTCACACAGAAAAAGACCTTTGTCTGCAGCTAATGTTTCAGAAGAAAATGTTATATGAGGATTGTTCAGCCCCTGTTACAGCAGTGTCCAGCTAATGGGTGCTGAACTGGGACTGTAATGCTGTTGTTTCTCTCTCTCGATGGTTTCCTGAGGAAACCCTCATGGGTTTTGCTGGTCATTCTCTTTTGCTCACTTTTATGTAGTAAAATACAGCTGTTTCTGCAGTGCTCCCCAGGCCTCTGTTGGGAATCCCATCCTCCCTAGGATGTGTTTCCCCACTGCGGAAGGAGGGCTGTCCTTGGCCAGCATGGAGTGGGGAAACTTGTGAAACAGCCACCACGAAAGCGGGTGCCCAGCACTGACCCTAAATGCTGAGGGGCTGAGGGACCCTTTTCCTGTTCCTCCACGACAACAGAAAGTTGGTGGCTGCAGCATCTTGTTCCAGGCTTCCATCATCCTCCTGCTCTAAGTTCCCTGTGCTGCCTTCGCTTCCCAGCCTTCCGTGAAAGGTAGGTAGGAGGGTAAATCAATGGTCAGCTGGGTCGTGTTCTCTGTGAGCTGGTCTGTTCTTCA
>NW_010395110.1:16824-17927 GCF_000710305.1 Buceros rhinoceros silvestris
CAGCAGGAAGAAGTTCAAGGGTTCACAAAGCGCAGAATAGTCGCTAAGTGCCGATCTCCCAGACAGATTGGGCAAAAACTTAGAGAAGGGTACAGTTGTCCTTCGAAAGACTGAAGAGACGGGGCCGGTCTATCACACCCTCACAGGATGAACCAGTGTTCGTATCTGGTGTGAGCAGCCAGAGTTGATTGGTTATACCTGCCCAAGGTGATTTGGTTTCATGCCTCCCATTTTTGGAGATGTTCCTCACTGTCAGGCCATGGGCTCCCTGGCAAGGAGCACTTGCCTTGCTCCCGTCTAAGCCATCAGAAGGAGGAGCAGGTTCACAGAGCTGGGAGGGCATGACCACTGTCTTGGAAGAATGACAGTCTGGGGTCTGATTTCTATGTCAGAATTATTTACAGATTTTTACCCAATGAGCATTTGGTGTTTTGACACAGAAATATTCTCAGTGTGACTGAACTTTAGGGACTTCTGACACATTGGTCAATCCTTTATTAAATGTTGCAGTAGATCACAGACCTAATATGTCTGTATATATAGATTGAAATCTGGATGTAGTATATTCACTTTGCTATCATGTTACGGGTTGCTCTTTAATAATTACTAACGGCACAGATCTTAGATCCTTCTGCATGGAGAGTGTCCAAAATTTCTGCAGTTTGATGCTGTCTTAAGGCTTCAAGTACTTTGGTCCTGCATTACATAAACGGGCTTATAGTTGTTCAAGAGCCATCCAGTATTTCGAAGCCATGTCTCCTAATTTGACGCTGCTTTAACACTTGGCTGTGAAGCAGCGACAGCCTCTGTGTCCCTTGTGAAGGGCTGGTGCTGTGGGTGTGCCTCGCGGAGTCCTGAAACAAATTGGTGTGCAATTCCGCTTCACCTTGTCATTACATTCAGCCCTGTACAGCCGTAGCTGGATCTTTTATGGTAGAATATTTTTTTCTTGTTCAATTCTAAACCAATTTAAAGCCTTTTAATGGCAGTAAGTGTACACCTGATCAGCCGTTTTCAAGCTGCAATTTATGTTGTCTCGCAGCAGCGTTAATTCCAGCACCCGAGGCGGGAGAAGGGGTTACGGCCATCAGCCCGATGAGCAG
>NW_010395110.1:18009-42495 GCF_000710305.1 Buceros rhinoceros silvestris
GAAGGGGTTACGGCCATCATCCCGATGAGCCGGAATGGATATGTGCTGTTTACTTAGGAGCAGCAGCTGCTCCCCACAGAGCTGCTCGCACACTGCCCAGAGGCAGCCCCGGCGCCAGCTGCCCGGCAAGGCACGGGCTAGCACTGGCCCCCGCCTCGCATGCACCCACCCTCAGCGGCTGAAAATCCCTCTGAGCGGGGAGAGCAGCCTGGCCCAGGGCTCCCAGCCCCTGGCCAAGGCTCCTCTGGTGCCTTGCTACAAATTCCTCGTTGCTATGTATGAATTTGTCAACTCAACCCCTAGGAACAAGCCCCATGATTTTTGAACCGAGGTTCAGCTTGAGCTCAGTCTTGTTCTGGGGACCCTAAAGATTACATATAGCACTGAGTAGAGGAAAAGAAAAAAATTACCCATATTTTCCTTCCTGTGGTCTGGTTTTCATGCTACAAGTCCCTCTGGGCTTGAGGAAGATTTTTGGGCAGTCCTGGTGAGTCCTGCTTGCTCCAGACCACCTGGGACAGCAAAATTGTCACTGTAGGAGGGACATTGGCTGAATATAAACTCTCCGTGTTTTCCCAAACCAGTGAAAAATTGTCAAGGAAGATTTTTGTTTACTGGCAATGGTCTTTGATCTGTTATTCAAGGGCAGAAATGAAACCCTGCGTCTTGTGATACAGACATAAACCATCAGGAAACTCGTACCTGTCAGAAGGAGAATAGCGCAGGAGGTTTTTTCTTCTCCATTCTCCATCACTGGCCTTGTACAGGGGACAAAAGCATCTTATCAGCTTGTGGGAGACTCCAGGAGAAGGGGTGGGGAGGGGGGGGAAGGCTAGGAAAAGGCAGCTAAAACTGGAAGCAGCAGGGCACGATGGATATATTTACATACCATTTTGCATTTGTGAGAACAATCACAACCCACTTACAGAAGCATGACATCATGTTTACCCTGTCAGCAAATTGGTTTTAAGACCATTTCCCCCCGCCCCAAAATAAGTTCTCTGCAGGTGTTTTCCTTTATAATCTAGGCCCGTCCAATCTGCTCACTGGGATTTATGGGTGGAAATTCAGCACAGCTTTGTTTTATCTGCCACGCCAAAAGCCAGGTAAATAGAGAGTCTTATTAACTGGGACGGGAAACTGCGGGGTTAAGGGATAGTGACGAGAAATGTGCCTGAAACGCAGAACTGAGGCCACAGGCAGTGGTCAGTCACGGGTGGGTCCAGTCTTTAATCACCCAGCTTCACTGCACGACTTGCCAATGAGCCCCCACCGCTGGAAGAAACCAGTCCCTAGTTTCTCTTCAAACATTTCCTTGTCCAATTCTGGCTCCAAAACTCTTCTACATTCAAGAAAATGGGTTTTCCTTTCATATGGGAGGGAAAATTATACAAGCAGAGCTCGGTACTTTTCAGGATATATTGGGAAGAAAAGGCATGTCTTTGGTCAGGTACCAGCGCAGCTCTGCAGAAAAGTCATTGATAATGCAGAAAAGGCACTTGATCCACGCAGGAACACTCAATAAATGTGTCATGTTTGGGGAAATCAAGTTGCAGCTGCGGTCATACTGCGAGATGGGGAGTCCCACGGTGACCCCGTGCGTGAGGCACAGCGTGGGCCACTGCTCACACCCTGCAGCGGTGGATTCAGGGGGCTGGTCACCCGTCCTGGCCCCGCGGCTCTCTGAACTGGCCGTACGGATTTTCAGTGGCGCTTGGGCCATCACGGTTGGGCAGCAATGAAAGCAAGCTGCTGCTGAGCCGTTACGTGAAACCAGCTGGGGACAGCCCAGCTTGACACCAGTCCTAGACAAACATGTAACGGTGCGGGCAAGGGTATGACTAATGAAGGGTGGAGAGTTATTCCATCACTGTAGGGTTACAGAAAAGGACTTGATATCTTTTTAATGAGATTGCAAATGAGGCTGCTGAAGGTGATAATGTTGTTGTAATTTACAGAGATATTTGATTCTTCAAAGGTATTGATTAAGGAATTGGAATTATATAAAATTAATACAAGCCAGCAGATTTACGAGCCTCGCAACAGCTGGGGAACAAGCGGGCTTGTGTCTGCCCTGCTCTGGTGGGGCTCAGGTCTTGCTCTTTCACAATTTAACACGTCTACCAGTGGTTTTGGGGAGAAAACGGAATTTTCATAGATGACATTAAACCAGAAGAAAGGTGAAGAATGAGGTAGTGAGTCACCGAGGCTGAGCGTTTGGGCTTTGCAGCTTGGCACAAATCAACAGCGTTTGTTTTTTAATAAGGTCAAACATCAAGCCATGCATCCTGGAAGGCAGGAGCCGGGCTGTGTTTGCAGGGCAGGGATTTCTGCCCAGACAAGCAGGGAGCCAGGGAACGGCTGAGAGATTATGGTGAATTAAGGCTCCTCGTCCAGCACTGTAGCCTGAAGGTACAGGAATAATTTTAGTGGGATAAAAAGGGTAATTGCAGCAGCAGGGAGGAGACGCTGTTGTTTCTGTGTTGGATGACATGTGAATACTTCTGAAACGTGTATCTACTTCTGGTCTCCTAAGAAAACCGCTGCTGCTGCGGGAGGCCCCGAGAGGAGGTGGCAGAGCATCATGTGTTGCGGTTTCTGCCTGGCAGAGGGGGAAGGAGCTGTGCAGCCACCACTGTGCCTGGCTGGCCATGGGGCTGGGGGGGGCCACCCACGAGGGGCTTGGCACCGCTGGCATCCTGCGCCTTGCTCAGCACACCCGACCGTGATGGGGCTCCTTGTGCCGAAACCCTGGTGCTTCCAGAGGTGCTTCTGAAGAGGTGTGCGGAAACGCAGCTTTGGTAAACGCTGTCAGAGGCAGCAGAAGAGCCTGCTGCAGCCAGCTGAAGGTGGGCAAATGCAGAGCAAGGAGGGGTGTCCGGGTGAGCGGCGGCAGGCGCAGTGTGTGGGCAGTGTCACAGGAGCTGACTGCAGGGCTCCTGCCTGACCTTGTAATCTGTGAACTACACTGCATGTTTCTAATAATCCCCAGCGCTGGTGGATTAAGTGTGTGACAGCTCAGCCCAGATGAGCTTTGTCTCTCTAAAGCCCTGTGCTGGAGAGAGTCGCTCACTCCCGATTCTGCTCTGGGCACACCAGTGAGTACAACACAGGGGGAAGAGGAGGGATCGGGGTGATACTGTTTCTGTTTTCCCTTTGCTGCTGCGTTTTGCTAATCCATAGTTGCTTGGTGAGAACCAGCTGCAGCCTTCAGGTGTCAGAAATATTTAAAAATCATCCCCTTTGCTCAGGGGAAAGGTAGCACAGCAAACAACTGCCACATTCCCTGAGAGATCAATAACACCCTGCAGGAAGCTAAATCGTCCTTTATTAATCTGATGAATTAGCCTGATACAGGGAGGAAGAGATCAACAGCATGGAAAATAAATGCATGCCCTGAAGCAAAGCTTGTCAGCTATGGAAATAGAAGTGTCTTTCCTTTTATCCATAACAAATAATCTTGAAAGTTAGGCTATGAGACCAAAGTGACTTTTGAGGTTTATCAATGCTACGTGGATAGAGAAACTCACTTCTCTCTTTGAAAAGCAATTACACCATCACGCAGAGACAAGCAGTTTCCCTGCTGTGCTGCTGGATTAGAAAGCTTGAGTACCTTCCTCCTTAGGCTTTAAGAGGGCCTGATTCAGCAAAGTCCTTGTGTACGTGTTTCAGCACCAGAGTCTTTCTGGGGAGCTCAGCTTCAGCCTTGCAGAATCAAGATCTTGGAAAAAGGCAAATGAAACAGCATCAGATTTCCAGCTTGTATTGAAGCGGGTAAAAATGAGTTTTCGTAACAAGGAAGAAAACCCAGCACCTCTGAGCAGCTGCGCTGGCGAAGTGGCCCTCGCCTTGGATTTTCCCCCAGCCTTCACAGGAACCAGCTGCACACCACCAAGAACTGTCGTGGCTTGCTCTCTGAAAAAGGTGTGAGTAAGCCATTCCTTACACAACGTGGTGAGCTCTCTGAAAGTCCCCACACTGCCTTCAGTTGCTTTGATTTGACCAAATCAGGGCCGGCAATTTTGAGGAAAAATTCCCTTTGCCAGTGTGGAGGGACTCCTGCTGGGACTTGTGCCCCAGTTTGGTTTTTTTTTTTAGTTTCAGGAGCATGGTGGATCATCGCCCAGCCATGCTCTACCTAGGCTGGAGCAGCCCAAGGCCGGCAGCTCTGCAGCAAGGAGCTGGGGCAGGTTCTTGTGGCTGAAGGAGAGTTTTGCTTCCTGCAGCTGCATCGGCTCTGCAGCGCTTGCAGGAGCTTTTGCACGCCTGCCAATTTCCTAGTAAAATAAGACCAACTCTCATGCCAGAACCAGGATGACCAAGGTGTCAACTCTTGCATCATGTAGTGTAATCATATGAATAAGAATTTCAGTTTTTATTTAAAAAGTCAAAGTTTCTAGCTTAAACTGTTAGAAAATGCTTGAAGAAAATTGGAGTCAGATTTAGGATTGGAGGGCATGTCAGAATTTGGGAATGGTTGGACATGGCAACCTGCACTGATAGATAAGGCTTTAAAACTGCCATCTTGGGGGATTTTTGAAGGCAGGTTAAGTTGCTCTGGAAGATCTTCAGGTGGACAGAAGTGCGTGGATCTTGGTATATTCTCCTAAGAGAGTTAAGGGCTACGTGTTCTCCACTGAACTCCAGAGCCCGAGTCAGACTGAAATATCGGGGTCTCTAATTCAGCCTTTTCAACTTACTTTTATTTTTTATTTGGTAGAAGATACAAATACAGAAATAGTCCCTTGCAGTCACTGGGTCTGCGTAAGCCGCGAAGTATTTCCAAACAGCAAGGGGGGAGTTCTGCAGGCACAAACCCCAGTTCCAATGAGGAACCCCCTCCAGAGCCAACGCTTTGCTCATTTCCCATCCCTAGGGCAAATATGATTTTTTTGATCCTTTAATCTACAGCACTGAATAAAGGTATGTAAATCTGGCAAAATGAGGAAGGCTTTTAAACGCTGATAGGTTATCATGATCCTCTCCCATTCTGTGAAATTGCTTTACAGCCAGGCCATAATTGCAATGACAGACATGCTTGATTGAGCTTTGTCTCCCTGTGAATCTATGGAGTCATTTGCAGGTGAAAATGAAGAGTGCTGTGTATCTGCGAAACTGGGAATGCACTGAAAAATTATCCTTTTAATAGTGAGAGTGGAGATTCCCCGGTGTTATTATAGGAGTGCGTTTTAGGATTAGTCTTTGGAAGCTTCTTATTATAACTGTGATTTATTTTTTAGTGGTTTTCCCCCATAAAGTAATATTGGAGATTAAGGAGCATATATTTCAGGTGATAGTGAAAAACTGAAGATTAAGGCAAGGTACTGAGAATGTGAGTGCATGAGAGATGGCAAAGATTACTCATTTCTCTAATGCATGGGATGAAAGCTTAACTGAAAGGGTGAACAGATGAGAGGCAGAGCACAAGTGGTGTTTTATTGTCAGATCCTGAAAAATGTCATTTCAGACTCTCAGGGGAATTCTGCCTGGGCTCTCCCATTATGAGTGCAATTTGTTGTACATGAAAGAAACCGATGACTAGGGGAAGGGTGGCCTTTCACAGCGGGACGAGGAGGAGAGCAACGCTTTCCAGGCAGGGTCTGACTCGTAATAGCACATACCAAAGGACAGCAAGGCTGGCTGTGCCCTTTGCTGGCGCGGATTAACCAAGAAGAGGTATCACAGAGTGAGGAAAGGTTATCTTGAATCTACAGCAGTGGAAGGGCTTGGTGGGACTCACCAGGTCCTGGAGTGGCGTGTAAGGTTAAATCCACCCTGGCAACACTGGAAGGGCTTTTCTCCCTTTGGTTTTGCACAAGGGGGTGTCGGCACGCTGCTGCCAGCCCCTTGTGGGGCTGCAGTCATCCCGTGCAGCCCTGGAAGGTTCACACTGCCTCTGTGAAATGGAGGTAACAGCCCCTCTTATCTACAAGGCTCCTCTCAGATATCAAGATGATTAAGCATACGCATTTGTAAAATGTGCCCCAGCGCCTCTTATTATTGATGACAATGATGACTGGGAGCAATGAGTCAAAGTGAAAAATCAAAATACAAGGTGAGGCAATGGTGAGATAGCAACTTCCCCGTCACTAAGCCCTCTGCCGTGGTTCTTGCTGCCAGGGCTGTTTCCCACCCCGAGGGAGGCATCCTGGCAACAACCAGGTAGCCCCGATTGCAGCTGGGGCCACGGGGTTGTGGGTGCTCCTTGTCGAATTGTGAGCATATAAGTTGTCCCTCTCACATGAGAAGAGGTGTCCTCCCGCCACAGCGTGCGGTATGGAACAGTGCAAATGCAGATGGTGGGAGGTTGAGGTGGGTAGGGGGTTGCTGGAGGTGGCTCTGCCCTCCTGGGACAGACACGGTCTGATTTTCCTCTCTCTTTCTGAAAGAAGAGGAAAAGGAGGCAGAGTGAAACAAAGAGCAGAGCACCTTGATATATTGACTCATTTTTATGCCCAAAGACGTCCTCAGGCTCCCTGCTAGCTCCCCTCATCTGCACCCAACTACACAGCCAGCAAGATGGTGACTAATGGAAGATCTGATCATATTTCCGTGAAAATCAATGGCAAGCCTGGTGCAGGACCTAGCTTCTGCCAGGAAAATGCTTCTTGTGAGCTAGCGAAGTTGGTGGGAGAAAAAACCCCTTAAAAATCCTGTGCTGTGATCAGCGTTTAAATTTAGCCATCCAGAGACTTCTGATCCAATCTGAGTGGAAAATCGTAACCTTTGCTGAAGAGCACGGTTCTGTTCAGTGGGAGGTGGCAGGGTGCTCTGGATCTCATGGGCTTGAACCCAGAGGGAGGTTTGGTTTTAGGACTCGTGCTGACTAAGTCCTCCTCTCTCATTTAGAGAGGGTCGTGTTACTGTAGGGGCGGATATTCAGACGATCGTTGCCTTGGGCCCTTCAGAAAAATCACATTTCACATTAAGGGCAACCTCCTCACATAGTACATCGCTGCCATCAATTGTCTTGACACATGATTAGTACCTGGGGGCAAGGACGGATCGTTCTGTTGATTGGGCAGGGATGCGTTATTAATTGTATAAACTGGCTCATAGTCAAAGGACACAAACCAGTGGCTGCAGTTATTGTCACTGTGGAACTGGTATTTGAAAGAGCGCAGGAGATTTGTGGTGGGTCAGCGCTCCTTTGCCACCACCACAACGTTACGATTCTCTCACTGCTCCTCGTGAGAAATTAGTCTTTAAACCTGATCCCCCCACCACACCAGGTGACTTGGTGCTCCTGCTACGGTGCTCCCTTTCGCTCCTGTTTATTCTCTCTCTTGGCACAGACGTGGCATCTGGCAGACCGAACAGCGCAGGGAGCCTCTCCCGGGCTAGCAGGGAGCAGTCAGGAGTTTTGTGCTTAAAAACTGAACTGGCTTGACTCATTCTGAAACAAAGCGACATCCCGTTTAGTGATTTAGTTCCATGTTCTGCCACACAGTCATTTTGAACGGAAATAAGTTCATGAAGGATGTTACAAGATTTATCAGAGTAGAGGCAAAAAAAGCGAAGGTAATAATAGTGATCATATTATATAATTTGTTTCCTCTGCATCCCAGGTAATTTAAGCACTTTTATAGCTATTGTTATACTGCACAGGATCTCTTCCTGGAATTAATTACTAGACAATATAACACAATTTCAGCCTTACATCCTTCATTGAAGAGAATCCTGAAGTATTTCACTGGTGATTTGGTCTGTACATGGGTACATACCAGTGGGGGTGCTTTGGAGAACCGGGCATAGAGCAGGCAGCCACAGATGGGGAGGGATGATGGCACCTCAGAGGTGATCACAGCACCCTCAGGTGCTGGGAGGCTGCCAGGTGGAGACCAAAGAATAGTCAGAAGTCCCACGGTGAGGGGAATAGCCGAGTTGTGATATATCATGAAGAGGGGGCCAAATAGAAAGGTTTTTTTTTTTTCAGGCAGATGCTATTATTTGCACCACGCAGCACCTGCAGCATCTCTGCTAACCAGGAGGCACTTCCATGCGCTGCTGTTTATTAACGTTCACCCCCTTTTTGTTTCCAGGCTTTGCAGGCTCTGATGGGAGCAGTTGCTGCTCGCACGCTTTCGGTTACATCTGTCAGCAGCTCACATGCTCATTTCTAAACCCATCTGACATCTCTTCAGCTGGTGATAGTGGCAGGTCTCCAGCAATGCCCGTGGTGGGGAGGACACTCCTGCTCTCACCGCTGGGCACGCAGCCTCAGGGTGCCCCTCCTGCCCCCTCCGGAACAGCCTTGCCTGGCTGCCTAATGAACTGGCTGCCTGCGTGCAGCTTCACGCCGCGCTGCCAGAAGTTCTCATCTTGACAGCAGCATCCTTCGCTCTCATTACGTTAGAACGAGAAATTGTACACATCAACTTTTTAGAGTGACGCCTAAAGGGAAATGCGTGTTATGGTACACGCCGTTATTAAGTGCCTCAGGCTCCAGCAATCTTTTTTCCTGCCAGCATTGATTCATTAAGCAGCATACGGAAGTATAATAGTGGCTGGTATTAGGTTATATCCTCCCTGGCTAACCAGACACTAATTTTTCTTCTTCATTTTTACTTCCAGTGTTTTGCCTTGTTCTAACAAAGAACAAGTTATACAGGACAAAAAGCACCTCCTGAATTTTAGCGTTTTGTCTCATACGTTGATATGAGGCCTGTGTGTCTCACCAATAGGAGTTTTATGTATTTGAAATACAAAAAGGAAGGCTTCTAGACCTAAAAATTATCTTGATTTACATAGAATGTCAAGTTTAGAATAAAATTCTCCAGTTTAAGCACATCCAAGAATAACAGGCCATTGTATTTGATAATGCACAGAGATGTCCAGGGCCTGAGAGAGCTTACGTAGAAGACCAGGCAGGAAAAATAGGAAGATGAGCCAGATATAGGAAGAAAACAGCCAAGAACAGGCATCATAAGACATCTAGAAGAGCATACTCCCTCCCACCAGAGAAAAACCCCATTTTGAATTGCAAGAGCAACCCAGTTTTGGTTTAGCCGAAAGCAAGGCTTGGTGCGTTCAGAGACAGTCCTGTGCCGTCTTCTGCAGAATGTGCTAAAAGGTTGTTGCACCCTGTTTCCACAGGGGCTAAGCTCTGCACACCCCCTGAGGTGGACATGCAACACTTGGGGTTTTTCAGTTGATCTTCTTTGCGCGCGTGTCAAACCTCGTAACAACAGAATTAAAAATAAACGAACGGAAGCCACGCCGTGTCAAAAGCAAGGTGCGGGAGCTGCTTCCTGGGCGCCACTCAGAGCACGTGGTAAGGAATGGACGGTAGTCACAGCGCACAGCCAAAATGCAGCCCTGTCCTCTGGTCGGGTGGGTTTTGTGTCTTCTGACTTACCTTCTCGGCCAGTTGCGCGGAATTCCCTTGGTTTCTGGTTTCCGCTCTTTGTTACGCCTGTGGTGATGGTGCAAGTGGAGAAGTGCAAGGGAAAGCTCACCCTACCAGGACCCCCAGCGTGTCTCACCCCTGTACAGCTCCCACGGCATGAACACTATCACTAAAGCCTTCTTTTTAAAGCCAGGGCTTGGGGAGCTCTGCCTAGGAGGCGTGTTGCTGGACTCTGTCCGCAGGTTACTGCTCTGGTTGCTCAAGGTGCTGCAGGCACGTGGTGTTGCCCTGGGGCTCTTGGTGGTCCATGCGAAGGGCTGCAATGGCCCCGCTGCTCTCAGGGCTTGCAGGAGGGCTGTCTGCAACCGTCCTTGTGCCTTGTGCTGGTGGGGGCCAGAGGTGGGGGCTGCAGGACAGCCCTGGTGCCACAGCCATCCATGGTGGGGTAGGGGGCTCAAAGACACAGTGAGGAGGGAGGGCAGAAACAGTGGAGAAGAGGATGGTGTTTCCCTGCCCATGTTGACGAGGATCGTTCTCTTGGCAGAAGACTTGTCTCTACAGCCATCGCAGATGACTTCTTCCTTCAGGGAAAGGCCTACGTCGGGCTCTGCAGTGCCTCTTGGTGAAATGGTGAGCAGCTTGGCTTGCACGGCTGATAGCAGAGCCTCACGAGGGAAACCCAGCAGTCCCGGGGCTGCCACTGGCGCAGGGGAACCTGAGCTGGCGGTGGATTTACCCGTAACTTTCTCTGTCCCACTTCTTTCTCTGTCCTGTTAGAAATGAGACCCCTGCCCTGCTTCTACTCACATCCTGAATTTTAAAACACCCCCAAGTACTACTGTCTTCAGAGCTGCTCCTGAAAAAACCCTGAGAAGAATAAAACTGCAATAACAGTGATATGTTCATCTGTAGTAAAAGTCAAGTGCCCTGTTAACCAAATGCTGCATTTCTTAATTCAGTTTAAACTCTGCTATGGCACATCTGCTTTTCTGAAGTGGACCAAAAATATTTTCAACTGATGATGTGTATTTTAAATTCATTTTTAAATTATTATCTTTAGATACACTAATGACAAAGAAAAGATGTGGGGGTGCTCAGGGCAGGACGAGGGCAGACACATTCTTCAACGTGGATTTATTCCTATTTTCACCTGTCACCCATCATGTACTTTATTATCATTAGTAGTTAATTTGCATGTTAATATTTATTATTGCTCTGGCCCTCAGGAGGATTCCGGGGCTCTGGAGATCAAAAGGAGCACTGGCAAATTCCTCATGCTCCAGCTCCAACTTGAAGGCGTTCAGCCAGCGGCAGGGAGAGCCTCGCTGTGTGATCGTATCGCTCTGTGTAGGCAGAGGTGAGTTTTGTGTGTGAATTTAAACCACCGCTGCAATTCAAATGGAAAGACAGCCCTGAGGACCGGCGGGTTTCCCCGTGTCAGAATTTCCTGCAGTGCCTCTGGTGCTCTGGGTGTGGATGACCTCTTCTTTTACGAATTTTTGTCGTAGGCAGTAATTTGTGAATCATTTTCTAGGTAAAACAAAGGTTGAACTTTTGAAGCAAATGTACACGACGTGACCTTTGTATCTCTCAGTCACTGTCAGGCTTCACTGAGTGCTCTGCACCTTGACATTCAGTAAAGCAATAAAGAAAAGAAATGTACTAATGTAACCTTTATAGAAATAGTTCAAATGATAGTTTAATTTTTAATCTCCCACCATGGTGTTAAAATAAGCTCAATAAACTTAGGCAGTAAATTACACTCAGAAGGAGTTCAATTTAAATAACATTATGGTTATAGAGTCAGCAAATTATGCCCTGAACTGCTGCTTCCAGAAATAAACACATTTAGGAGTTTAGTTGGGGCTGCTGACCTTTCCAATTTTTGAATAACAGTGGAGCCACTATTCAATTCTTGGTAGCTGATCTGGAACCTTCGGTCTTTTCTTCTTGCATGTCCTGCCCAGGGAATCAAGAGGATGTTGTAGAGGAGCATCTCTCAGCAGCCAGAGCAGATGAGTCTCATGTATTTGAGCCAGAGCATTGTGTTTGATTTCATCCTTACAAAAAACCTGCACGATAAAAGGACCAAAAGACTATTTGAGGGGAAGGTGAAGAAATGAAGCAGAAGAATGGTTTAAGCAAGATTATAAAGTTGTTTGATAATGAAATTTATCTCTTGTCATTATATAAAATGACATGGTTTACTGGGTGATCGTTACAGACCGGGCTGTAAAATCAGGCTGGGCTTGTGACTCTGAAGTACCTGCTACAAACTGAAAAGTCTTCGGGCTCACGTATGCGAATGCGCGCTGGAAATGCGTGCTGTGTGATGACTGAAATCTGTACATGAGATGCAAATGATTTAGAAATGCGGATACAAGGCTATGTGTTGCATCTTGCAGGAAAGGATCTTAGACTACTTCACCAGCACATGCTGTGCGTTCCTTCTGTGCTGCGTGGTGGCACAGCAGTCTTCACCCACTGACCTCGATGCAATTTTGATCTCTGTTCTGTCTAAGTGGACAAAACACACTCAGGAAGGTGAGGGACATGTGCCCAGCATTGGCTTGGTTGGTTGTTTAATCCGTGAGAGGTATCGATGTTCTACTTGTTCACTTGCAAAATTATATCCTTCTCCGGCAGAGCCAGCTTTTAAGTGCCTGTAGCGCTTAGATGGAGCTTGGAGAGGGACCATAAAAGTGCTTTGATAAATAGGTAGGACTAGAGAAAACGACGGTGCCTCAGCTCTGCTCGCCCCCTCCTGCATCTGTGCCTGCTCAGCCTGACTGCAGTATATCGTGGTGGAAGGGGACACGGTGTTTGTCGCGGGGAAGAGCCCGGGAAACTAAATTCAGTGAGAAAATACAGGAGTGCCACCACCGCCGCTAGACAGGAGCTGTCACTGGAGGACGGACTTTAGATCTTACAGCTGTCTGGAGATTTCAGTTTCTTTGAAGCTGAGGAGAGCGCAGTGAAGGTGTGGGAGGTAATGTTCAGTGAGGGGAAGAGAGACGCAGGAAAAGCAGCGTTTGTACTAACAGGGAAAATGAGCTGAAGGGGGAACAAATCTTACCTCTGGGTGGTGAAAGGGTGGATGCACGTTTCATACTGGTGGGTGCTATTTTCTGGAGAAAGAGCGATGCCTACTAGCAGGCGACCTGGATGGCAGTACTAAAGGCTCATTACGTTGCTCCTGATGCTGTTGAGGCTTAGGTAATTTTGCATTTCCTCGATAAAGAAATAATCTTCTGAATGAGTTTTACAGTATAACTTTCAGTGAATGTAATTTCAAATGGCCTCAGTAAAACAACTCTTTACCCCTTGAAGGAAAGTGAGGAATTAGAGGTCAAGAATTAGTGATCTAGTTTCATGTTATTAGATTTCCCCCAATCGAGGCAGCGGTGAATATTCCACATTAATAGAGCACCGTGGCGAACAAAGGGATTATAACACTTTTTGTGGTGGTACTTTAAATACTTTGTCCCTACATACCTTCGCCATTCAAAGTGAAGAATGACATTTAAACACATGTAAAGAAAGCTCATAATCTTACCTCCGTAAAAGTTACTTTCACCTTCTTGTGGCTAATTAGGATCACGAATCGAAGGGGTTTCATGCCTATGATTATCTCGTACTCTTTCGACCTTAGCCAAATTGAGGGCACTTATGCACTCTTGAAAAAGACAGACGTGACTCGTTCAAGAAGCTGCAACTGTTAAGAACTGAGCGAGCTAAAAATGTGACACTCCATGAAAAGATCTAACCTCAAATGCCTGCAAGTTAAGAGGAACATTTCCCTGGCTTGTAACCTGGACATGGCTCAGTCAAGGGAAAACCACACATTTTGTTGATTTTCTTTTCTTTTTTGGTGACTGTCCCCTTTTTCTGTTATGCGAAACATGCTCTCTAGAATGATCTCAGTTCTTGTACTTTTATTTGCTTTTCCTTTTTTCACTCAGTAATTTCTCAGTTGTCTTTCAGTTAAAGTGTATACGTGCTGTCATAAAGGAGTTCGGTTTACATCTCTGAAATTTTTATAAAGGCTGAGAAAATCTTGCAAAAGTTATGAAAAAGAGATTATGATGCCCTAATATCTGCCGGGATTATTCTATTGTCTGTTAAAACCGATGCTGCAGGAAGAACAGTAAAGAAGGAGTTTCAACAACACAAAATGCAAGTATTTATGAAATATTTATATAAAACCTAGTTAAATGAAAGTAAAATAAAATCAGAATTGTATATTGCCTTAAAATTTGCACTATACTCTCTTGTTTGAGGGGAAAACTCTTATTTGATGAAGAGCTCTTTAGGGGGAGAAAAATTTCAGGAAGGAGATTTCTGCCTGTTTTAGCTGTCAAACAACAGCAGGAAATTGAAGTCCAACAGCTCCATTTAGCAGCAAAATGATAATGGCCCTGCTATGGTCTGAGCGGCAAAGGGCTGGCACCGTTTCCTCACTGGGCACCAGTGCGGTCCTTGACTGTCCTGGTGCCACTGCGTTGCTCCTGCCCGGTGGGCTGGGGTCTCTCTGGAGGGCTGGGGTCTCTCCGGAGGGCTGGGGTGTCTCCGGAGGCCTGAGGGCTCAGAGATATCTCTAGAGACCTGGGATCTCTCTGATGGGCAGGTCACTACAACCTGGTGCCTGAAAATGTTCCTGAGCACGTTCCTCTGTGAGCAAAGCTCTAATGTGTTTTTTGGACAGCTCTGAGCGTGCTTATGAATAGTTCATAGTAAAAGCTTCCACAGAGAATATAAAAAGCAATTAAATCTTAATGGCCCAATGTTTACATTTTTTTGAACTACAGGTTGGAAAGCCTGATTGCAAAGTGTTCAGACACAGCTAACGTTTTTGTTGCAAGGGGATTTACCAATCTTGTCTCTCGTTTTTTCATACATATTTTCCTTGTACCACCAGAAGTGAGGGGTTTCAGTCGTATTTTAGAAGAAAAAGGACTGTTGGTACCTGCAGTTATGAGGTCCCAGGGAGAGGGGAGCCTGATCTCACCCAGGCAAAGAGGACAGGATGAGAATGCTGTCGCCAAACACCATCAGGGTGCTTAGACACAGTCCCCATGAGAGCCACGATGACTCCATACAGACAAAACCAGACTCAAGTGTGATGTACTTCATTTTTAGGAGCCAGTCCCGCAGGGACAGCAGCCTCATGAGGGGCTTTGTACCTTGTCTGAGCCTTGGGATCTGCCTCCCATAGACCTGCTGGCAGCCTTTCATGGGTATGTTATGCCAAGTCAAGCAACAATTTTCATCTCCAAACAAAACCTCCCCTTTGACACCAGGGAGGATGACATCTTTGATGCCTTAAGCTTTTTCCCGCTCTCCACTGGCCATTGCCACCTAACCTGGGTGTAACTCACAGGCCAAGATCCCCATCAAAGGAGGCAAAGGTAAAGGCTTTCCTTTCAGCCTTGCAGACTTCGTGTCTTGGTGTCTGAGGCATTTTTGTTTACCTTAAAACAGAGTAGCGATCCACCACATCAGCCTTCCTCATCTCGTTCTTCTGGCTCATCCTGACCCTGGCATGTTCAACCATGCCTGGGACATGGCTCCTCAACCGACAGGGCTGCCAATGCATGCCAGCCAAGGGATTCTCTGCAGGCACTTGTGTGACAGTGCTGGCTCGCAGAGGGTACCCATCTGGTGTGGGTGGAAAGCAGTGACCTAGAGTTATGAGGATCATCTGCATCACCCAGACTTCATCTGCTTAGCTTCTGACCTTTGAAAAACCCACATCTGCCTGTAGGGAATGGCCTTAAACCCACAGAGCCACGACAGCGCTATGAGGCGTAAGAGCCTCTCTTGGCATGTCAATGTTGTTGCCTTGGCCAGCTCAATTTCATTCGCTCTTTTCTCTCACTGTATTTGCTTAAATCTGCAATCAATAATGGAATGAAAAGGACGTGGGTTTAGTCCACCCACAGACTTTCACTGCGCCGCTTGGAGATGCCAGCTCTGCAGGGTTCAGCTAATCTGTGCTGCGCGCTGTGCAGCAAGGGATGGCTCTAACCAGAAGTCGGGTAGTCCTTGCCTGAAGATCGCTGCTCTCCAAAAGCACACGCTTCCTGTTGTCTGCTGAGACATGTTTCACCTGCTCTCGCTCTCACTACAGGCAGGATGGCTCAGCTGTTGATTTCAGTCAGAACAGGATTAGAAATACTCGTCATCTTCCTATCGGTGTAGCTTGTGACCTGAGGAGTACCATGGCACGGAGTCCAGTGCAAGTGTTCTTCCCTGGGCTGGTGCAAAGTGCTCCGTTCAAAGCGCTGCAAACTGCTCTGTTGCAGGCTGTCATCAGTGGGAAAAGATAAAGCTTAATGAGGCCATTTTCCAGGATCTGTCAGGAACAAAAAAAAAGGGAATTTAGAACGCACCGGTATTTTAAAATGCTCACGCACCACATCTACGTGCGTGCCTGTGTGTGTATACACAGAAAGGTAGTTTTGCTTGTTGCTGGAGACTCTGATGCAGGCCAGGCCAGGAAAGAAATCTGTGCCCAAAATATGAAAGTAAAACTTTCAAAGAGCAATTAGTATAACAAGAATATGTTTGTTGGTTTGGTTTTTTTTTTTCCCTTTTGCGATCCCATCTATTTTGCAAACAGCCTGGCTTGTGAGTTGAGGATGCAGCGAAGTCCAGTGCCGGCGTGCAAAGTACTCAGAGTGTAAGCGTGTGTATTTCCTGTACTGAGACCAACGTAACATCACCACAGCAGATTGTCAATGATTTACGACATGAAAAAAATCCCTCCTTAGTGCAATGAGAGAATGCATGCAGGGCTGTACTGCACTATTTGCTCTAACATTTAGTTCAACCTGGATAACAAGCCACCTCAAACCTAAAATCTGAAAGGAAAAGAGTCTCTCTGTCTATCTGTATGTTTTGCCATGGTGCTGTTACAGGTTGACGTATGACTGGAATCTCCAACTATTAGAAACTCAAACTGGAAACAGGAATGTGCACACAGTCCCTTTGTATTTTGCCAACAGCGATGCCGGGTTTTGAAGCAGCGTTTGCATCACCACAAACTGATAGTGTAGCATGATGAGGTGAGCACGGACATAAAAGAAACCTGGATTATACAACAAACTGGTGCCGTTGGGATCAAAGGGTGCGTAAATAGGACCAAATGGTGGAACACAATGAATTCTGTATTTATGAAACTTCAGCACAGCGTAGCTTGCCTCGCCCTGCAGTTGTGTACTGGGAAGGAGAGATGTCGTTATAGACCAGAGGAAAGCAATTCAGTGCGAGCTTCCAGGGCCGCGGAGAGCACTGCTCTCCTTGTGTGCTTCCTCAGCACCACGAGCAGGGGCTGGGCACTGCTGAATGAGGTATCAGATAGATATAAAAATACACAGACAAGAAGGACTGGAGAAAACACTTTATCCTGTGAGTTTTCAGAGTTCAGTGAAGCCTATTAGAAAAAACAAAACAAAATACTTGAGAGACAGCTTGACTCCAGAGAACAAACACTTATGCCAGGAAAAAACTAATGGGTGCCAAAGGGCTTTTGAACTTAACTCTGAAAAGTGTAATGATATCCAGTGGATGGATTCTGGAGCCAGGCAAATTCAGATTGGAAACATGACCTACATTTTTAATATTGAGAGTCGTTAGTCATTGGCACAAAGTACCCACAAAGCAGTGGGGTCTGTCCTCTTGATGACTTCGAATCAAGACTAGTTGCCTTTCTGGGAGATAAGCTTTAGTCAAAAATAGTTATGGTTTAGTCAAACACATGTTACAGGGCTCACTATAGAGGTAATTGGGGAAGTGTAATGGGCTGTTATATCCAGTAGGTCAGGCCAGATGGTATAATGATCCCTTCTGGCCTCAAACTCGATGAATCTCAGAATGAATATAAATGCTATCATCTGGATGTGCATTTGAAATAATCACAGGCAGAGATTAGACACGCAATTGCATATGGTTCAGACTTGATAAACTTTCCTCCCCTCCAGAACAAAGGCCCTTATTTATGCCTAATTACATGGTGCCGTTGTAATTCAGATAAATATCCGTTAGGAACTCAGATGGGATGTCAGCAAATCACTTTAAACAACTGTGCCTGTGTTGTGTGGAAATCCAGGTTCTAAAGCATATATTCAAGTCCACACTTGCTTGCCCAGGAATGTATCCAGTCAGAGTCCAGCACGGACATTTACTCCACCACGAGAGCGTCATTATATGATTTAGCCCCGTTGACTTTGAAGCTGATGCGGTTAAATCATAAGGACTTGGAGGTCCTGGTCCCCAAAGCAGCTGGGTCCCTAATGCTTGTGACTACCCGTGCATTGCTGAATTTTACGGGAAAGGGTTGTTGAGCGATAGCAGAAAATAAAAAGGTTTTGCTTATGCTGACATTATCACAAATGGCATCTCTGCTTTGTATTGCACAAGCACCTGCAAAATAGTCAGCTGCTGCAACGCTTCTGGAGAAAGAAGTACGAAATATTAACCGGTAAAAGAAACCACACCAGAACACAGATAACATTTAATATGAATTTCACCATATTATGTAGCTTTCAATTTTAGTGTTATCTCAGTCACAAAGCATTCAAAACAACTGCACAGGTAAGTAATGAGACCACACAGAGGAAATAATACTAAGGTTCAGTGAAATGTCGTCATTTATGGTATGTGTGTATTTACCTGTGCTCAGAAGATGAATGTTCATGAGTCTAAAGAGCTTCATTCATAAAGGTTCAAACGCTTCTGTATTCTCCGTCCATCCCCAGAATCAAAACCAGTCGATGGCACCAAACCCCCAGGTGATGAGAAAGTTTTTTTTTTTTCCAGATCTGAGCACCGTAGAGGAATCCTCCCAGCAGTTAATAAGCCACTTGAGGACTTGAATATTACGGCAAGGAGATTTTCCCTGGGTTGTGTGTTTAATGTGAAGGGGGCAAAAGCCTGAATCTGCACCTGCCCTCACAACTGCCCAAACATCTGAGCATTTCTGTGACAGCCCAGTCGGGTAGGTTGGCCTTTCTCACAGCAAATGAGAGCTGAACGATGCGTGAATCCTGGAGTGTAAAGCTGGAATCCACATCTGCATCCAAACGTAATTTGTTATAACCACCTTCCATTCCCCCCCGCCTTTTCTAACCCAAGCAACATACACAGAATATCATCCCTAAGGTGGAGGCTGTAGAAATACATGCTAATCGGTGGACTTTGGGCCAGCATTTCTTCAGGTTCTCTTTCTGTGTTGATGCCGAGAACCTTAGAGCTAATTAACCCATTTGCTAATTGTAGCTGGTTTTTCCCACCTCTTTCATTTCAGCCCAAAGAGGAAACATGTCAATGTGACTCTGCAATTACTCTGTAGAAAAAGCAAGATTTTGCTGAATCTCAGCATCACTTTCTTATGTGAATAACAAGTCTCTTGTCTGCAGATCCAATTCTATACAGCTCTTCTGAGTATTTTGCTAGATTACACTAAAAATGAAAGTGACACAAAATAATGAAAATCATATTTGAAGTTAATTGTGTTTTAATGTGGCGTTTTGCCAGTTAAATATTTTTTCAGAAACATTGCAATAGCTGCTGATTTCAAAGCTGCTTTTTCAGTTCTTCCTCAGGGATGGCATTTATGATAGTAGTGCTGTTTCAGCAAAACTACCAATACAGGTATTTTACTTTTTATCTTGCTTTATAGCCCTTTATACAAGGCCTCCCTGTAACAGTTCTGCAGTAACATTAATTTCATAAAGGTCCTGAAGGTCATTCTTATTTTCAGTCAAATAACAATATCCGAGGATTTTAATGATGCCCTTGCATTAGTGTTACAATATTCAGAATTGTTATAAAATTCAACAATGTATGAAAATGTCATTGCTAGGGATGAATGAAGCAGCTCATCTGAAAATTAAAATGAGGCCACATCTTTGCAGGTGTTCAAAAAAACTTCAGGTAATTTCATTTTGTCACCCCTACCTTCACTTCTCAGGTACTTCTATGAGTTCCGGTGCCTGAAATATCATCATCATTGATTTTTCTAGGCAAAGGAAGTGCTTAGAGCTTATTATTTAAGCTTGAGTACAACATTTGGTACAGTGCCATGTGGGAAATTATTAGCTAAAATGGGAGATTAGCACAGAAATAGAAAAGTGAATGAGAAAGTGAGTAGTAGTAGGAGAAGATCAGTACTGAGGGAAGGTAGTAGAGGTTCCCAAGCATCAGTCTTGGGCCTGATAGTATTTAGCATTTTTTATTAATGATGACCCCATAAAAAATAAGCTTGTGCTAATGGAATTTACCAATGGCATAAGGGAGGGAGGTGCTGTCACTGCAGAGATAAATAAAACTCATTTAGGAACAACTTAGTGACCTTGAGGACCAGCACAGGGTAAACCGGATGAAGTTCAGAAGGATTTGAGTACAAGTTCATGCATCTTGGGTCATGTTAACCAGGTTTCTGCTACACCTGCATGCTCGGAGGTAAGAAAAGGATAAGGAAGAGAAAGACACGGAGCATACAGAGCGAAGTGTTGTCACCAGGGCAGTGAAACACCAGTGACAGCGTATGAGGCCCATGTTAGCAATCAGTCAGAATATTGCACACTGTTCACAAATGATTCACTTCACTTCTGGGAAGCTACTGAAGAAGACAATTTGAGTGACCATGGGAAGGGAGAGTGGTGAGCGTGAGAGGAATTTGGTGAAATGAAGGTGAGGGAGGCCGCTGTGAATATGCATGGGCATAAGCTCCAGGAAGAGAAAACATCTATTTAAACAAAAGGACAACATTGGCACAAGAACAAATGAGTGTAAATTGGTCTTGAATAAATTTAGGATGGAAACTGGAAGCAGGTTTCCAAACAACAGAACAATGATGTTCTGCAATCGCTTTCCAATGTGGAAACAACAACAACAACAAACAACCCCAAGCTACTTTTAAGAGGGAGTATAGTGAGTTCCTGAAAGGGATTATACGATGTGTTTGGCTCAGATAGCGGAGAAGTAGACTTGATGACCCAAGAGGTCTGTGCAGGCCTATCTTTCTAAGCCTGTTTTTCATGACCAGAACACTTTAAAGTGCTTGCTTTCCTTCATGTATTTTTTAGATACATTTTTTATAGTATACTGCAGGGACTGCTGGCTGGACTGATTTAGGGAAGGCACAAAACTGTCGTGCCCAGAGTAAGCTGAATACAGTCCAAACAAAACAAGAGAAGTGCCCAGCATCCTTCAGGGCAGGGCAGGGGTGGTTAAAGAAATCACCATTATCAGTGGAAGGCAGAGAGGACTAAGTCCAAACAGGAGCAGCACCGCTTGGAGGCTGGGTTCTTGGTTGTTTCTCCTACTCTCCCGAGCATGCTGCTGTGTTTCGTAGTTTGACTTGTCAGCCCCACTGCGCATAGGCAGCAGTGTGAAATGGGATGGCAAATGACACTTTGGATGCATAGGATTAAGTGGATAAAAGATGGAGCAGCTGGTGTGAGTCCGACTGGGTGCAAACAGTGAGAGCTGCAGTGAAGATGGTTTGTTTAGGAGAAGGGAGGATTTCCCCAGCCTCAGTGGTGTGGTGCACAGCTGTGCTGGCAGTGTCGTGGTTTTTCTCTTCTCAGCCCAGGAAGCTCCTGTGTCCATTGGTTTGGTTTATCCTGGTTGGTGCCTCAGCATTTGCTTAATGGCCCTAGTTCCAAAATCCAGCATTTCCATTACTTCTCAAAAGCTACGTACCCCCTAGTCAATGTGGCCATAAAGGGATTGGTGTGGAAGGGGTTCAGTAGCTGGAGTTTTATGGGTTCCTTACCCACAAAAGCAAAAAAAGTGTTTACAACTCTTTTACAGTAATAGATACTGCTTCATCAGAGTGCTGGGGGTGTGCAGGCTGGCCTGATAACGGGATGACTCCCGTAGTAAGAGACCATCTCAGAGTAAAGAGTTTCATGATTTTCTACCTATGCTTTAGTTGAAATCTGATGAGTGGGGCAATGACATCTGCAGAACTGGATGGTTCTGGTTGTTCTTCCTCACCAGCTAACTACACACATACTTCTTCTGAAATCAGCTATTAATACTGAGAATAGGTTAAGAAATGGGAAAGTTAGATGATATCCCCAAGAGTAGAGGTAGTTTGGAAAAGGTAGCAGCTTTACGAGGGAACAGTGCTCTGCTTACACCTTGTTGCCAGCCACATTAATCACATTTGCAGCAGGCAGCAGCTCTAGCTCTTTGTGCAAATACTTTAACAACTGGTTTAAAAAACTGGCAGGATAGCTGAGTCCCCAGGTTCCCGTAAACGGGGTAATGAACACCTGTGTAACAGGATAGAAAAGCCATAAACACGGTGGTGGAAGCTGAGGATTTCTGCAGCTTTCTCGACCTCCCAGGTGCTGCTGAGGTCTGCCCACAGGGCAAGAGGATCACGGTGCCTCTGGAAGCTGTCAGTGACTTTGGTGCGGTGCGGTGACCTGTGTCTCACTGGTCAGAAATGTCCATCCCTCGAAAGGAAAAACTAAAGCTAGGTTAAACAAATGTTTCCGAGGAAAAGCTACATTAAAGGTCAGAATTGAAAGACATGTGCTGTGAAATCACCAAGAGAAAAACATTTTGATTGATTGAAACTTTAAAAGAGCAGCTCTTATTTTTGGTGATCTTAATTCTGGTTTTGTCCCTGAAATGTGTGTGTCTAGAGAGCTATTTTTCCACCCATCCTTAACTTCAACCAGAACCGAGCATTCGGCGAACACCTGGGTGAGGTGATTTCATTCTGCCCTGTCCTGCTAGCAAACTCGATTTAAAATGTATCAATCATAATCACAACCTGTACTTAGTGCTGTATTTTAGTGAGTTTACCTCGTAACGCCGAGGTGCGAGGACGTGGCTGGTCGGGGGAGCGCAGCAGCCTGGCGCCAGGGATGAATTCAGCCTGCCACGGGTATGGGGGGCAGCACCACCTTGTCACCGCCATGACAGGAAACATGCTCGTTTTTTCCATGGGTGAAAATATCTGTGGGGGTATAAAAGCACGTATGTGGCTTGTTTACAAATAGACCTGCTGGCAAGCACGTACATTTGGGAGCTTTCAATGACAAGCGTAGAGGAAATGTCTGTGACCACAGCAGGTGACAGAAATGGCTTTTTCAGACATAGCTCTGGATTTTGGCTGCCCACTCGCATACCACATGAAGGTGGCAGCATCACCAATGGCCTCAGGAAGATTGTGAGGGACCTCCTTGCCTGTGCCGAGGCTGTTGCCTGCCTCCAAGCAGAAATAATTAACACCCCTGATACTAAGAGTGATTAAACACCACCAAAGCCTATGAAAATAACCACTCGTGAGGTAAATCAGCTGGGGCCAGCATCTGTGGAGCAAGGGCCATGCTTAGTACCCACAGCCTGAGGTGAGCAGCCTGGAAGGGAGAGGGCAGTGAGGCCAGCTTGCTTCCTCTGGTTTCTCACCCCTGGGGATTTTAAAAATAAGAGGTAAAAAAAATCCCTGCTTTGCAGAGGGCGTTTGGGGTCCTTCTTCTCCATTCCTTGTCCCCGCCTTGAGTTAACAGCAGAGGAGGCAAGCGCCTGGCGGCAGCGACTGACAGTGCTGCCACCGTCTTGGCCCCCCTGCCCTGAACCAGGGTGGCCGCTGGCCTCGCGGCCATGGTGCAGGTCATCATGTCACATCCTTGCCGAGCAGGGAGCCACATGAGCGAGGGTGGGCTGTGAAGTGACACCTCTGTGCATGAGCTGCGATGCTGTGAGGATGTTACAGCCTGTGAAAAAAGAAAACACAAAGGGGCCAAAGGAAAAAAAAGAACGCAGAAAACCTGTGCTCGTTCCTCACTCTTCCCTCAGCGCTGTCTCGCCTGTGCGGAGGCTTCTGAGGTGTGAACACATCCTGTTTACGTCTGCCTCCGAGACGGAGATGCTGAGGGGAGCACAGGGCTGAGGAGCAGCCGGAGGCAGTGTGTGCACTGGGAGAGCTGCCTGCGGTGGGAGCCGGCCCCAGCATGCGTCTGCCTCCGAGACGGAGATGCTGAGGGGAGCACAGGGCTGAGGAGCAGCCGGAGGCAGTGTGTGCACTGGGAGAGCTGCCTGCGGTGGGAGACGGCCCCAGCATGGACGCGCTGCCCATCTACCACGGGGGCATCACCCGTGAGGCTGGGGAGAAGCTACTGCTGGCAGCAGGTGCCGATGGCAGCTACCTGCTGCGGGACAGCGAGAGCATCCCGGGAGTCTACTGCCTCTGCGTGCTGTGAGTGCAGCCGGCCCCGCGCAGCTACCATCGCGTCTCGGGTGTGCGGGGCAGCCGAGGGCGGCAGGGCTGGGAGCGGGGTGCCAAGAAGGGCCGGACAGGTCGTAGTTGATTTCCAACCTTTGCATCCACGGTATGGGGTGTTCCTGCGTAACAGGGACAAAATATGTCCTAATACTGCTATTTGCAGACATATGTGAGACTTTTGGCTCCTTCATCTTGACTTAAGGCAGAGGGGTGCATAAGGGCTGTGGGGTCCTGTGGAGAGCAAAGAGGACCAAGTTTTGAATTGCAGACCCCACGCTTACTTTGTGCATAAAACAAAAAGAGAAAGCAGGCCTGGGGCATGTTGGAAGGACAAGCGAGGTGCCATGGACAAGGACCAAGCAACTCTCTTCAGGATGGTGTGTGCTGCCTCTTTGTGCTGGGTAATCCTCTTCCTTTCTGCCCGCTGTCTTCTGCTTCTCTAATGCACTCATGGGTGAGCTTAGCAACATCCCCAGTGTCCCCCACCACTGGGATTGCTGTTAGCCAGAGCTTTGCTTTGGGATGCTCTTGGCCCGGCTGTGTATCCCATGAGCCATTGGGTTTGCAGTAACCTTCCTGTAAAGTACATGAAATATCAATGAGTAACAAACTAAGCGGTAATGTTTCATCAAACAGGGTGAAAGGGGAAAGATCTGGTGGGATGGTCTGTCAGCGAGCAGGTAGAGAGGTTTCCCTGAGAGAGCTGGGGGACTTCATAGCCGTAGGACCTTGTTGTAAAGAGGTAATCTGATTTTTCTACTTTGGGGCAAAAGCAAAGTCTTGGAAGTCGTGAGAGGTAACACTGTGCAATGAAGATCTGCTGCTTCCAAAGAACGAAGATGTGTCTACCAAGGCTCAACAGACACATGCGCCTTACTTCAGCAGG
>NW_010395110.1:42557-58187 GCF_000710305.1 Buceros rhinoceros silvestris
CAGCAGGAGAAGGAATACAAGAGAGAACCATTGTAGGGCCATCAAGAAATTAGCTAACAGAGGGCACTTGGGTACCTGGCAAAAAAACAGAAGAGGAAGTAGAGTTCTAAGTCAGGTTTTCCCTAAATGTCTTGAATACGTTTCCAACCATACGTAATTAAGCCCTGGGTGAGCTTTATTAGTCCCCGGTTACAGACCAGTAAATGGAGGCACTTAAGAAGGTTATAGGCAATCCAGAAACACACAACCTTCTTTTCTGAGAAGATCTTTGTGTCAGGAGACGAATGTTTTCTTCTCTCATGAAATCTGGTGAACCAATATAGGCACTACCGCTAACAAATACCTTGCCAGCTCGCTGGAAACTGGGAAATAAGAGCTAAATGAAAATGGAATAGACATAGCAAGAGGGAAGGAGTGCTGTGATTTCTGTGATGGGAATAGGCAATAAAGGCGTAAGTGATATATCTCTTTAACACTCAGAGGTCATTCAGTGCAGGGGAAACACTAAGGCATTAGAGAAAGGGTCAGGCACAATGTTACAATGGTGAATAAAATAGAGAATCCTAAAATTAGTCCACTGTTAGTCTAAATCAGGCTGGAGGTATGTTACAAGGTCTTTCATCTGCACACAGTGAGATGGGGGTTTTGCTGTAGTAGTGGTAATTTATATCCTATGGAAGAAATTTCACGAATGAAATAAAATATATACAATGAAAGTAGGAAAAACAGAAAGGATTGTTAACTATGAAGCTGTGCAATCTTTGGAGGAAGAGAAAGGGAGACTTTAGTAAGAAATAGAACCCTACCTAATGGTTTATGGAAATTACGGACCATTCATCTCTCCATGTTATGTTGCATTCAAACACATATATGATAAGCAGAGGGATAAAAGCAAGAAATATTACCGGTGAATGCTGTACAGGCTTCTTAGAGAAGAGAGATCCTCCATAAATTTTTTTACAAGGGAAATTTTTAAAAGCATCTTGGATAAATCCAGATAAACAAAAATTAAATGAAAAATATTATGATAAGTATGACATGATATAGACAGAAAGGTGGTTGAAAAATGCTAGTGCTCAGCCTTGGCTCCAATAACATTTCAATTCAGAGCATTATGTAAGAAATAGCAGATACAGTCAAGAGCATATCATACAATAACTTTGGAGACAGTTATCATAAAGCTACCAGGAAATAGTCTCACACTGAAGATAACAACAGCAGCTTAAAAAATGTGGGCCATAAACTACAGAAGTGCTTTGACGGGCAAAATTTTACCAAAGCAGAGCACTTTAGTGGAGAGATTTGGGGAGCAAGTAGGGAAGCCATGGAGGTGTGCGTTCAGTGGAGGATGCTAAGCCTGGCTTTGGCAAAGTAAACCAATATATGACATAACCCAATCCCCCACGCCCAAGTTCCAGTCTGAACAGCGACGAAAGAGGGGGCAAGTGTGTATGTGCATGAGAACTTTGGTGAAAGCCGAGGGAAACATGCAGTTGCTGTATTCACTGTTCAAGATAAAGAAAATAAAATAGTAAGTAGTTTGCTGCTTTTCTGAACTTTCTTCTAAATAAATAATGGAATTTATTAGGAATAACAAAGTTATTCAGACATTTATATTTTGGTTCAGAATCCGTGCTAAAGATCACTCTAGGAATACCTAGGTACATCAAGATTAGACAAAAAACGTGTTTACTGGAAGTACTGCAGAGATCTTTGATACGAGAAACAAAGCTGGGCGGCCATGAGATACACTGCAGAAAGTATCAGAGCTAAACAAAGGATTTCCCATCTTTCCAAGGACAATTCCTAATAGAAGTAAAACTGTTTCATACTGCCAGCGATGTTTCTATTGTTCTTAGAAAAGGAGAAAAATAGTTCTGTTCTGTTGGTTTTCTTTACCCCCTCCCTGTGCTTCTCTGGAGAAGTAAAACAAAACAATTCCCACCTTCCCCCCAGCTCCAAGCCTTCTTAGCATTCTTTTTTTTTTTTTTTTTTTACTTTGGGGCAAGAAGGGAGTTGTCAAAATTAACAGGCACAGGAATGATGAAAAGAGAAGAAACATTCATTAAAAAAGAGTCATTGAACAAATGTTTGGGTGACAACACTGTCACCAGCTTGAACTCACACAGGTGGCCGCTCCGCTCTCCAGCCCCAGGCATGCTACTCGGTAAGCCCTGCGATTGCCTCTGTATTGCTTAGGCTCTTTTTTCCAAGAACCTGCACAAATTTGTAATGCCATCTCCACCACACCCTCCCCCCTGTGCACCCCCAAAAAGCCCTGACAGAATTCCGCAGTCTGAGCTTCTTGAGGCTCGTAATAAGGGCAGTAGTGTTCACGGTCAAGCTCATTTGCCTTTTGCTTTTCCAATTAAAAAGTGGAGCCCTGACCTTTAAAAAGGAGAAGAGTCAAAGACTTCATGAATCCCTTGTGACTGACACTGATTTTACAGGGCAAGCATAAAAGAGACAGGTAGTAGCATAAAACCTGACCTACAGAGCGGGGTGACTGCGGCAGGCAGGCTCCTGTGGTTGGAGCGTTTGGCTAGAAGACTGCTTTCTCTCTTCGTTTCTCCTGAGGTATTGCTTTATCTTCCTCGAACGCTCTTGCCGAAGTCTCGGTGTGCACATGCCATGCCTGCGAGCTTTCAAAGCGAGAATAGTTTTTGGTGTGGCTGTGGCAAAGCACAGCGAACCCACTTTCATAAATATTTCAAGACCACAATTAAACTATGCATGGAAAAAGCAGAGAGGTTTTGATTTGCAGCAATGTCCCCTGGGGCTCTTTCAAACAGAGGTGCTGCCTGCAGGGTTTGGCAAAGTTTTTCAATACCAGATCTTCATCGTGTGCATGCCACTATTAAATTGATAATCTATACTTTAAGGATGTTGTTCATCATTGTTTGAACGTGTCAATGGAAGAGCACAATCTTTTCCTGGGAACTTTATAGGGTGCATTGAAAAGTAAGAAGATTTTTGCTGTTTCTGAACTCTGGGCTAGAAAAAATGCACATGCTTTAAAAAACGTACACGTTTTACCTGTAAACCTGTTAGGCACTACAGACAGTACACCAGGGCTTTAGTATCCAACCTGATTGTTCCAGGGAGCTTTCTTTACTGGTCTGGTTTCCTCTTTGCTCAATACCTCGACTTGGTTTTAGCACCCTCAGAAATCCTCCGTGCACACCGCTCCTAATGAAGCCAAGGGGGGACAGGGGCCACAGTAACAGTGCCTAGGTTGAGAAGCAGCCTCTTAAACTGCACCTGAAAAATGCATAAATAAAATGCCTGAGAGCGCCAAGAGCTCCTTTGCAGATGTATGAGCACGCATGCAGAAACAAGCAGCTCACGCCTGACTTGGCAAAGATAAAGCATTTGCAGTTTGGGGCTTAAAATTCATATACTTGAAAATACTCGGAATGTTAGTCGTTGCTTCAGACCTTTAAGTGCGCTAAACATGACAAACTTGTCAACCAGTGTGTTCAGAGCATTTGTTTGAAACCAGCCATTCATGTCCTGTGCTGCATTCAGTTTGTGAGAGTGATCAAGAGCTGGAATAGAAAGCTGTTCAGAGCTCTCGAAGCAGCAGTGATGGCAGCAGGGAGAGGCTGCAGTCCTATCAGATTTTACGTGTGCCGTTTTTTCTGCCACCATAACCACGGTGCACAAGTTCAGGCGCCGTGCTGAAACTGTGATGCGGCAGAGGTATCGGTGGTACAACGTGAAGGGTCACGGCATCACAAGCCAGCTTCGGCGGAGCATCCCTTTTGTTTCCCACGTGATGTTTTTGATGGAAATGGCAGAATAATTGCATTTGTTATAACACCACACATAATAATCCAATCTGTTCTAGGCTACTATTCTAAATACCACACACTGTGTTCAGCTTTGTCTCCTACAGCACAACAGTGAATTCTGCTGAGGTATTTCAGCTCCCTGCTAGTCAGAGGGAGCTTTGTCTTTGCTGAGGATAACTTGGTGAGTGGATTCAGATATTCCAACGGCTTTTCTTGGAAAGGTTTTAGACAGGTAGGCAGGCTGCGTGGTGGGTAACTGCGGCACCAACCAACCTGTAAGTGACAGAGTGAGTACAACCGTTAGATAACAGAACCTAGATTAGACCTGCCCTCGTTTTGTAGGCTTGAATTTTGAGGATTTTGTTGCAGCAGTGATTTCAGGTTCAGAGATTTTACGGTCAGACCATGCCTACCTTGCTCTGAGAAACCTGAAAATGAGCTACACTGGATCACTCCCAAACAAACTGAGAGATTTTTGATAGAAATAGGAAACGGTGACATTTACAGGGCTACTGAAGTGTTTTATCTATTGCAGTTCTTGTGAGTTTTGCCTAATGTGGTTGAAGAAATCTCACCAGATAACCCTGTCTCAGGAGTTTTTGCCTGTGTGAGGTACTATTCTGGAGGACATAGTAATTCATGAAGCTTAGTTACTGGCTCACCATAAAGTAATTTCCTTCTATTTAGCATCTCAGATTTGAATAAATCCTCACTTTATTTCCGAATTTGAAGAAATTCCTCTCTGAGGCATTGCTTTTGCCTGGCATCAGCTTGTCCCAGGCCAGCAGAAACGCTGCTCAGAAAAGCTACACACTCGCTCTTTAGGTAAATCAGCAGCATTTCTACCGATGGTCAGGAGTGTTCACAGGAATCTGTGCATAAATCCAGAGACTCTTAACAAGACTTGACCTGCTATTTCAAGTGTCTGTTAATTTTGGAAGATAAAATCAAGTTAATGCTTTGGCTTTATAGTGCTCCAGCATTACGGCAGAGCTGATACTGGTTACTGGCTCAGTATCATGGGTAAATTTTTCCCACAAGAAGTGTTGGTAGGGGAATCAGTGACAGAAGTGTAAACTCAAGCGGGTGCGTATCGAGTGCTGCTGTGAGCTAAGCTGCACTAACCCTGCTGGGCTTCTCAGATGTTGTAAACACCGATTTAAACTGCTTTATTCACTCTTGCTGACCTAGAGCTTGTGTCTCGCACATCATCTCAATGTGAATGCTGTTTCTTCAGCTTGGCTTAGCTCATGGGTGGCAATTGCTACGTTTCTGTACCTTGATTGCATGTCTGAGACCTAAATAAGGCAGGAACAAAGATGCTTGTCAACCAGAAAATGCAAATTCCAGGGCAGAGAGCGGAGCCGTTAGTGTAAATAAGGTTTTCTTCTCCTACATTAAATAACAAGACTTTTGGCCTTTCCATGATTAATAAGCCAAGCATAAATATAAATATCAAAAAGGAAAATGAAAGAAAAAGATTCAGAAGTTTAGGTGTACGGCTGGATTGACCATTTCATCATTGTGGCAGCTGTCTTTTCTGTCACATGGGGAAGACCGTGAAGCTCAGGGGTGCTCGGAGCAGGGGAGACTTTGATGAGCACACAGGCGGGTTGTGCAGGCTCCAGGCACTGTTGTAGATTCCCCTGACCTCACGAGTTTTGGCTTTGTTGGTAGCCATCCCCCACCTCTGCAGCCACTGCGGTGCCCACGTTCCCGGTCCAGGGTTTCCCACTGGGATGCTGCCTGAGGTTTGTCCTCTGGCCAGACATTCAGGAACTGATCTGCCACATGCACCAGACACCCCTGGATAAGGCAGAAGCGACTGCAACCTGACCTCTCGTGTTCAAAATATGCTGCGTGCCGCTGATGACCGACACTCAAAGCGCTGAGTCGCCCATGAGCTCTCCGGCAGTACTCATCTCCACAGCTTTAGTAGTACTTATCTCCATAGCATTACTAGTAGCAACTCCTTAGTAGAAAGGGGTTTCTAAGCCTTATTCAGCTTGTGAGATGAACAGTTTGTCGAGTCTGTTTCACATGAGAGGAACTGTGACACAAGAGGCTCAGGTCTGCAATTCCCTTTAGCTTTGGGTTCCTGCTGCGACAGGTGTGGGAATGGATTTGGGGACTACCCGGTGTTATTCTGCACAACCTGCTGATTTTGCTTGCGTTGCTGAGGGCTGTTCCCTTGTTTCATACATCTTCTGCTTCCAAACCCAGCTTCTATTCCTGGCTTTTTCACCCCTCCAGCATTTTGTGCTGCTCCCAATTCAAGCACCCTCATACTTCACCTCCATATATCCCCTTCCTTCCTTACTCAGTCTTGCTCACAGCTGTTCAGTTATAATTGCTATTTCCTTGCCTATCTTGCATAGACACGGGTCTCCTTTTTTTCCTTCCACGTCCACCTCACTCAGTCCCAATCTTCTTTTCCAAGATGCTCAGTCTCTGGGGTTTTCCCTGCAAATCCAGGCCAGGCAACATACATACACTCGTGGCTTGAGATGGTGGACGCTGCTTTGCTGAGTGCCCACGGTATGGCCAACCCAGGTATGGTGCAGCTACAACCACTAGCAACCTTTAGACAGAGCCTCTCGTGCCGCCTAGACAGCCACCACTGCTTTCGCTCGGAGACTGCAAGACATATGTCTCCCTTCAAACAAATTTTACCTCTTACTCTAAAAATGGGGCAAACCCCCCAATGATTGGAAGATTATTTTTTTAAACCTGGGAAAATCATTGTTTTGCCTAATGTATCCCCTTTTCTGGCACTTCTGCATTCTCCATCCCTAAATGAGGTTGAGGCAAACATGTAAGACACAAAATTTCAGTCTGAAAGGCTGAAATGTGGTGAAGTTACAAGAAACTGAGTACTGGCAGTACATAATGCTCAGGACACTGTTTGTAGCCCGCACCACAGCCTGGTTCTTCCGCAATATCGGAAAGTGAAACTCCAGTGCAAGGTCAGGATGCAAATATACCAGGTAAGAAGAGCTGATTGATCCCTTTACATTTTAGACCCTCATTTTGGACACAGAAATGAATACAAGTTCACTCAATAAAATTTCCCAACTGAGATACAAAAGGTTTGGAAATTATTTAAAAATACACCAGGCAGCTGAAATGTCATGGTTAATTTTAATCTGCAGCATGTGGCTAATATCCTCTGGCTATTTCAATGGTGCGGAAGATTGTAATTATTCACCTGTTAAAGTAAACGTGGCTTTAACGAGTCTGATCGCCGTGGAAAAGGAGGAGTGGAGAGGAGGGGTAGACAGATGCTGTCTCAGTATGTCATCTGTGAATGATGCCTTTGTAGCTCTTTGGGAGGAATTATCTAGCTATAAAGAAAAAGGCTTGTAATATGAAGTGGACCGTTTCTTGTAATAGCAACTTTTCCTGCATTTTCCTCCGACAAAGTTTTCCCAGCTTTGATCAGCGCGACAGAGACAGTGCTACGGTGTTTCCCAGCTGGTGTAACGTCCTTTGTTATGGAGATGAAAAATTAAATGAGACAACACAAAATCACCATCAGTGGTGACCAAACCACTCTTCCGAAAGTGCTATCCAGTATTTTCCTTACAGCAATGGCTGTTTTCTGCTTTGCCTCATCAGCATTTTGGCATTTTTTGCCTTTGGTCAAAAATTTATAGGGCCTCATTAATCAAGCTGTTAATACATGATTGCTCCAGTCCCTTGAGTTTCACTGGTACGAAAGAGGATCTTTGCAGTTGTGAGTGAAGTTTGTGGCTGTCCTCAGGCCAGATGATGGCATGTGGAGCCCTTTGTTGGGTCCTTGCCTGGGTGTCAAGCGCTGGTCCTCTTCCGAGATATGCTGGTACACCAGTGTCACTGTAATGCTCTCTGAAACTCTTCTCTTAGTGACACATGTCCGTGTCGTGATGATTTTGCCCAGCCGAGAGGGGAGTTTGGGTCACTGAGTGGTGGACTTGGCCTGCATCACACCAGGCAGTAGCTTCAAAGCATAAACTATGTGACAAGCCCCAAGTGACTAGTTCCATGCCCAGGCCACATGGTCTTTGGGTTTTGGCTTTAGCTATGTGGCAGCACCACGTATAGGAATGCTGCGTCACAGTACGAGCTTTTTTTCTGCCATGAATTGAGTAAAATGTGGAAAACTGAGCTGTCCCCTTGCGGTGGCTGGGGAATTTCTCATCTCCTGAAACCTAAGCTCCAGTAAATGCACTGTTCCACCTGCTTTTGCCTGGTGTTATGTGTTTTGCTCTTTGGAAGGTAATGTTCTGTACAATCTCGACTTTAATTCCTGTATTTAATTGTTTCTTTCTTTAAGAAAAAACACCTTGATCTTCCTTCAGTCCTCACTGATCTCAGCCAGGTAGTTTAAATCATAAAAAGCTTTCTCAAGAGGCACTGTGACCATGTAGGAGTAAAGAGAACTTTGCTCATCAAACTCATGTCACTCGCACATGGAAGGTAAAAAGCACTTTGAAGTGGTAATGAAGGAAGTTCCTGCTGCTTAACAGAAAGCTTTGATAAGATCGTATTTGTTGGGAGAGTACTTTTCAGAAGAGCTGATATTCGTTTTGTGGAAACACAGATCCCGATGGACAGTAGGTAGATGGGAAGATCTAGTTGTTCACCTTCTTAATGAAATGCATCCTCCTTCCTTCCTTCGTGCATTTCCTTTGACGACGCAGGCGTGGTGGTCCTAGGCCATCTCCCGTCTACACAGTGGCTGCGTTTCCTGATGGCTTCGGAGCCAAGGGCAGATAATACCGTGGTTTTCAGCTTAAGCGCAATGAACTCTTTCAGGCCTTTCAGTTTTAACCCCTCTGGGAAAAAAATGTACTTTTTCTGAGCGGAGAGCTTTCACTTGTACCTCACAAGGCTGCGTTAGCAATGTCATACTCCTCCCATTCTCTGTCCATGTTCCCAAATTCTTGCTCCTGTCTCTTGTGGGCTCTCCCCTGCCTTGTGGGCTTTTAATCTGAGCGACCCTTTGTGCTTTCTCAGGTTTATTTTACAGTGGAGTTTTTTGAAAGATCCAGAATACTTGTCTATCTTATAGCTCACCCCACTTTGGCCCTGAATATTACTTTAGCTGACCTCTATTTTTCAATTTGTCCAGCTTAGTAAACCCTTCTGGCAGAGTGCTGAAAGCTATCAGACACTTCAAAGTGAGGGCAGCACCCACAGCTCCTCAACCACTTTAAGTCATACCATCTCTTAGGTAGAGAAAATGATGAAAGAAACAACAGATGGCAGCTTTCCAGACAACTGAGCCATTTGTGGAAACACCAGATTTTAAAGCGACTGAAGCAGTCAGAATGCTTTGGGACAGGCAAGAGCAAGCACGAGTAATATGCAGGGGTGTTACTAAAAACAGGAGGCAAGAGCTCTAGATTTTTTACATCCTGATTCTGTTGGTTTTGAGGCTTGAAAAGGTATCACTGTGGAGATGGTCAAATACCCGCTTCAAAGAGAGGGTACAAAATGCCAGGGCTCCTCTGGTGTTTCCTGGTACACTCTGTCCTGCAAAGTCCTGGTTTCAGTAACGGTTCACATGCTGCATACGTAGATGCAGGAAAGCCCTTAGTGATTTCTAAAAAGAAAGGGTGGATGTGAACATCAGCTACTCATGAAACGCTGACAGTACAGGCACAGCTCTCAGGGGTTTGAAGAAAGGATGAGATGGCATGAGATTGTCTAAGGGCCCTAAGGGATGACACTGAATTCCCTGAGTATGAACATATCTAGTCGCTTAGAGGGGTGTGTGTAAGCAGCTGGGCTTGGGCTGTGGCCCCAAACGCCAGTGACCATGGTACCATGGCACGGACAGGAGAACGGTGTTGTCATTCGACATCCTTCCCTCCTCCTGCAGCCACAGCAGGTTGCTCATGCCTCTTCCCAAGGGCACTTTCCGTGCCTGTCCAACTCCCTGAGGGACCGCAGCAGTTGAGCTTGCTGGGGAAGAAGTCTGGCAGCAGCAGCCGGTTTCCTCCTTGGGTTTCCATGACGTGAGCACGGGCAGCCACTTTTCATGTCCATCTGGTGCCAGGTGGAAAGTCATGTCTCTGCCTTGGTTAACACAAAGAGGAGGATGGAGCCGTGGTGGGACCGTGGGGCTGCATCAGGCGTATTCCCACGCACGAGGAGGAGGGTGGTGTCCCAGCTGCAGCTCAGGAGTTTGTCGCTGCTGCTGCTCCGACGGCAGGGAACGGCTTTTTGTCTTCCACCTCCCTGTTTAATGACAGTGGGAGTTGAGCGGTGGGGGAAGAGCTCACAAATCACAGCAGGCATTTTTGTTCCCACTTCGTGGGGTTGTAGCAGTGTAACAGTTGTTAACAGCTTCCTGCTTGGGCAAATTAAGTCAGACACTGCTTCCAAAGGTTGCTGTAATGAGTTTTCAACAAGAACTTATCCAGGAACCATGACACGGAGCATAAGTAATTGCAATCACATGGTATCTCTGTCGATGATGGTTTCTGCAGTTTTGTAGTAACTACTGTAATACCATGTATAATTGGAAAGAAATACAGTATTTTCCTGCTTTCTTAGGAATAAGAATTGATGCTGAAATAAGGAATGGTCCCTAAAATCCCACTGTGGATTTGTGTAAATCTGTGTAGTGTGACAAACAATCTTAATTATCTGATACCATCTGAACCAACATTGCACCCATGAAACTGCTACCAATTGTCTCTGCTTCTGAGTTAAATTTTTGAATATCGGTATAATAATCCACCATGTAAATCATTCGCTGTGCTGGGTTTGTAAGAGAATCAAGACTGACTCTGGGCACGAGTATGACTCATTAGCATAGGACCCCTTATTCTCAAAAGACTCAGATTATAAAAAGAAGGAAGATTCCACACTCTTACAAGCCTCCTTTATCAGTAGTTGAGAATCAGGAATGTATGGACAAGGCAAACGGTAATTTACCTCGCTCTTGCGGGTCTAGCCTTCCAAATGAATTACAGTCATGCTGTTGCTTCCGGGAACATCTGCGTTTAAATCAATCACAACCCAGTAATGCTATCTGCCAATAGTACACCTTCTTTTTTTCTAGTACGTCTGCTGTGTGTCAATGAAAGGAGGTCACTGAGAAAAACAAATAAAAGAAGCCGAGGCAGGAATGAAAGCAATGTCACATAACCTAGAATAACTGAGTGCTGCTAAACTAGATCTGAGCCAGACCGGTCCCCCTCGTCCAAAAAGAACCCAGGAGGTTGAACGCTGCTCCTGGCCTGTGTCTCAGGTTTTTTATCTACCTAGAGGCTCCGTGGGTGAATTTATTTTTGAGGAAAGGTTAGCAGGTGAACTGGCTCCCGCGTAACGGAGTGCACCTCTTGTGAAACCTGACAGTAGAAATGAGTAATAAATCCCTGTTGATTTATTTTCCACAGGCATCAGGGTTATGTTTATACCTACAGAGTGTCCAAGACGGAGAGCGGATCCTGGAGTGCTGAGGTGTGTACTTCTCCTTCCTGTTCTGGAAATTCCTGCATCCTGTTTGATGTTTGTATTGATTTAATGAAATATATTCAGATTATTCATGTTTTTGCATAGTCTGAGTTTCATCGAAGGTAATCGATCTTGAGTGTGCCCATCATCAAGATGTCTTTGTGCCACTTCTGGCAGTCTTGAACTCATAAATTAATTCCCCGTTACATTTCAGCTCTTGCATAATGCAATAGTGCATTATTTAGCATCATTTTAAATGGCAAAAATATTCTGTTTTTATAATTTGTCAAGCACAATCAGTTCCCTTCTGCCCCACATACCATTAATGTCAGAATATTTGAGGAAATGATTTTCAATCATCTAAATTAATTAATTAATCCATCATTGGTGCAAAGCATACGTAGGTTAGCCAAAACTTGATACAAGTGAAATGTATTTTCACCCATCTGATAAGAAACTGGTAATTCAAGAGTAGAATAACGCCATTTGCAAGGCAGACAACTATCTGGGCTGATGGAATCGGGATGTTAAGCTGTGCTTCTTTCATGAAAGTCTTGCTCATTGGATGCACTCTGTGTATGAATTCATAATTAGCTTTCTGTTTGCACATTAATGAACACTGATTACCAACATTAAATAATTTCTAGACAGGCATAATTCCTTGGGCATTATTATAATGGAAGTGGTTACAGTGCTCTGGAAGACAAGACTGATTCCTGGGGTTACGCAGAAGCAGATCAGGGAGTAAAAGTCTCCACATCATTATCTACTCCACATTACTGTGGAGTGAGTAAATATCCGTGTCACCCGTGGGAATGGTGCCCAGGAAGCATTTCCTCATTTGTTCCTTTGAGGCACCAAGAGCACCCAGTAGATTTGCAGTGCCCCGCAGGAGGGTTTTTGGGATGGGGTGGGGGTGGTGGTGCTCCCAGTGTGCCAGGGTGAGCACTGGTGTCTCAGGAAGCATGCTGGGACCCCCAGGGACCTCCAGCTGTGGAGCGAGGCTTCAGCCTTCTTCAGCTCCAGCTAAAGTCAGTGTCTGCAGTGAGGTTTTTCTGTTGTTTTTTTTTTTTTTCTGTGGCTTGCCACAACTCCTTCCCCATGACTTCCACCGACCTTCTATGGCTTGGGCTTTCCCTCGCTGTAAATTAGGCAAACCTTATCTGTGATTCACAGCGCAGGTGTCCTGAAGGCCCAGGACTCTTAAAGCATCCTCAGCAGGGAAAGTTACAGACCCATGACACCAACCCTTCCTCTAAGCAAACAGAAACCTTTAAGTAAGTGCTGTTAAGACCATGCTGGCCTCAGCACTTAGAAACAGCAGCCTAAATCCAACTTATCGCCAAGAAATGTGTCTCCAAGGCAAGAACAGGCTGCAGCTGCAGGTGGTGCTTTCCTGTCTCTGCTTCCTTCCTTCCTTGTGGCTGGTTAGTCTCTGACCAAGCTCAGATCTTTCAAGGAGGAGGCAGGGAAAGTTAAACAGTGCTGGTGAAATCCCAACCAGTGCGAAGCAAGGCAGGATTTAACCCACAGCCACTGGTGAGAGCTCTGTCCCTTGGCGGGACGATCCTGGCAGCACCTATACTCGTCCTCCCGTGGGTTTGTTGGGGAGGAGTTGTTACAAGAATGCGCTGAAGGGTTTAACAGAAACTCTGTTTTTTTTGATTAAAAGCAGACAGTTTCATTTCACAGTGTTTGAAAAGACACTAACATAGAAAGATAGAGAAACTCCCACTTGTAATAAACAGGTAACGTTTTGCTTCTGCCTTTGTACGAGAATTAATGGGCAGGAATACTCAAAGAACCCAGAAGCCAGCACTGAATGCTCAGAGAAAGGTTTGCAAAGAGGTGGTGTCCATGCCTGGATTTAGTGGTGCAAGGACACCCCCTTCCCAGTAAGCGCCAGGTGGCTCTCCAGATTGTCTTACTGGTATTTCCAGGCTGCAAGTATCTTACCAATATTATCAGGCTGGAGGTTAAACCACCGGATACAATAAATCAGGGTCAGTGGGGAATTTGCCTAATATAAACGTGGCAGGCTGTGGGTTTCTCCTGTAGTGATTAAGAAATCGTCCCTCTTCCAGCCTCACGTCTCCACACTGCTGGGAACTGCTCTCAGTGCAGGGAGGCTGTGGTGTCCCAGGGGAAGGAGGAGAGCAGTACGCTTCGTTGATTCATTTTAAGTTGGCAGATCAGGGTGACCAAGTGAAGGGCTGGCTCCTTTCCTGGGGGTGTGTGTGTATGTGTGGAGGACAAGGCTTCTTTGCCGGTCCCCCGAGTCTGGCACCCCGCATCCCCTCTCACCTCACCCTTTGGCTTTGCAGACAGCGCCCGGGGTCCACCGGAGGCTATTTCGGAAAATGCACAACCTCATTTCAGCCTTCCAGAAACCTGATCAGGGCATCATAACGCCTCTGCAGCACCCAGTCATCAACCACGCAAAAGCCAACTACCTGCCAGGTACTTATGGGGCGGGGGCAGCCTTGGCTGTGGCTGAGCAGAGCCCTCCGTGGCGGGGGTGACAGAGGGCTTAGACTTCCTTGCATCTTTGAGCTGAACTAGCCTGCAGGGTGGCATTGCCAAATGCCAACTTTGCTGCTGAGTGATCGAAACACTGGCACTCAGGTGCCAGTTAGGGATATGCCTGTCAACCTGATGAGAAAATGGATTTTGAATACGTATTCTTGAGTGCTCTATCAGCAGTGGCTACCTGCCCTCCCCAGTGCCCTCACACTCGTAGGTACAAACCTTCTGAGCTGTCCATGTTCTTGCTGTGTACATCCTCTCATATCTTTGTGATTATTTTTCATAGGGAGAAAAGAAGGCCATGACTTCTACCTGCATCCGTCTTGAAGATGTTTCCCCAAGTATGACGTGACCATATCATCCAGTGTCTCCTCTAGTCCATGCTCTAGAACAGAACAATTTATATGATAGTTAATACAACTCCATGAGTTTTCTTGTAACATTTGCAGAAATGTGTATTTAATAGACTCTCTGGCTCAAAATTTAGGTCTAAGTTTCAGAATGTTTTGAATTTAGATTTTTTTTTTTTTTGGTAAGAGAAGGTAAAGTATCAATTACTAAATAATGTGTTTTTTTTCTCTTAGTACTCTCAAATACAAAATATTTTTTACTTCAAGATTAGTTCATAATTAATAAGTAGTTATTAATTTTACGTTACTTAACTTCAAACTCTGCTCTGCTTTGTCCTGGTTGGCATTCATACAGAACTGGGCATGTCCCCTTTTACAGCCTTAACAAAACTGCTTACATTAAAGTGTCCTTGCCTTGGGTGGGCTGTGTCTCCGTGTCCATACGATGTTCCAGAAGCGGCACCCTGAGGATCTCCGCTACCTGGTTTCCACCACACCAGGTGCTCTGCCCTGTAACTCAGCAGAACTGGCCACCGCTCCCCGCGTGTACAAATCCTGTAGTTTGCACAAATGATTGAAAGCTTAAGCAATGCCCTGAGTAACCAAAAGCAACCAGTGCGTTTGAAGTGCACGTGAATGACAACGGTCTTTGCCTTTATAGTCTCTGTATGTAAAACAAGCCACCCCTGCATACAATTTTAAGAAGTAAATTATTTGTGCGTGATGTTTCTCTGCTCTTCTTTATCCGTGTGTGTTTCCACGCTGCTGCTGGGCTCCCGGAGGAGAGGTTCAAATCTGCAGGACTTGTGTGGGGTTAGCACGTAGATACCGGAGAACTTGGAGAATGTGCCTTAGACACTCGGGGTTTAACAAGCATGGTGACACTGTCCTGCCTGAACTGGCAGACAGTGGAAACAGTTTTGAACAGGCTCACTGTCCTACAGCCCTCTTGTTTCAGGAGCTAGAACTGTGTCTGCATTGCAGTCGAAGGGTGGTAGACATGGTCCAGGCTCTCTCTGCATGGGTTTCTGCCAGGCAGGCGAGCGTGAGCTCATCTGAGCTTTGAGACGAACTCCAGCCCTGGCTCAGCCTTCTTTGTATGTGCTCGGTCTGAGAGGGGAATGCATCTGGTCTGGCTGGTAGGTTTGTGACACCATTAGTCACTCTTCAACCACACAAATGGTCCTGACTAGCAAAAGAACGTGTTTCTCTCGCACTCCCTTCCAAAGCACAAAACCAACAGAGATTGCAAATGGACTAAAAAAACCCCCAAACTTTAACCTCACTCCCAAATCTTCTTAAACATTATATAGGCACCTTTGGGTTGCTCTCGTTTGGTGTTTCATGCCTGTACTTCTCACCTGCACAGCTTGGAAGGCCAGACACTTTTTCTAAGAAAGAAGGTGTGGGGTTTTGTTTCCCCAGAAATACCAGGCTACAGGCTCAGGAGAAGAAAACTGACCAACTCCCCCCAGCCGCGGCCAGCCGTGGCTCGCTGGCACAGTGAGAGG
>NW_010395110.1:58304-59910 GCF_000710305.1 Buceros rhinoceros silvestris
TCGCTGGCACAGTGAGAGGCTCCACAGCTCCTCGGGGCTGGAGGCAGTTCCAAGACAGCAGCTGCCTCCCTGTAACAGCCCCGGTGCGTGTGCATTTGTAGCTGTGTATGGGATACTTACCCAGGGAAGCCTCCTTCACCGGTATGTTAAAAAAACCCTCCACCCTGTAATCTACTTAATTGTTGGTATCCTGGATGGCACCTTGTTTTCACCTCATTAAAGAGCAGTGACAGAGCTAAAGGGGCTGCCAGCGCTGGGTTCAGCAAGGTCAGGGTGCTCCAAGCAGCATTTGATAAAGCTGAAAGGTTTACTTTGTCTTTTTTTTTCCCCCCATCCTCGTTGCATAATGCTGGTTGGTTGAAACAAAGGTCTTCTCTTAATACAGTGCCAGAGCCAGCGTGATTTCTCTTCAATAAAATATTTAAAAGCTGGGGTTTTTTTTAATCGTTACATTATTCAGCAAACACCAGCCATGGAAACGCTGACCTGCCCGCTGCCAGCACGTAGGGCAACAGCCGCAGCACCACCTGCTTTGCTGTCACTTGCGCCCATTGAGCCCTTCCCTCCTCCTCCACTGTGCCTTAAAGGTTTCTTGGACTGCTGCACATCAGCAGCATCTGGTCCCTGGGCATTCCTCTCCGGCTTTCTGCTCCTGCAAATCATCCTTCCTTGAAACCAGGCGATCTGCTGGGTGGGTGTGCATCCCCAGGCTTCCCGCAGGAGCCCCTCTGCTTTCCAGGTGCTGGGTCTATGCTCCTGGTTTACCTGGCCTCTCCCGGGAGCAGGGAAGAGTGTGCTTGGAAATGGTCCGTGGCAGATGATTGCACTGTGGTGGGATAAATGTAGCGGGAAGCACTTTGCCCAAGGGCTGTCTCCTGTAGAAAGGAGAAAGGTCCTGCTGGCTTCAAGCAAAGGCTTAGGCTATCAGCACTGTGTGCACAAAGCCTGTGGCACAAGGGCAGCAGCCACCGCTGCTCTGCGGTGCAGTGAGCTGAGAATAACTGGTCTGACTATAGCTGACTCCAGCAGCAGATTCATCGTCTAAAAAAAAAATACATAAAATAGGGCAGTAGATGCCATTTCTGTATAAAGCTGAGAATGTTGTTTCAATTTCTGATGTAAATTATTAAGACAGAGTTGTTTGTGTTGTTGCTTTTGGGTACCCAAGGGCCTGGAATTGCTGTAGGCTTAAACAAGGTGGAAACAGCTCACGGTACCTGTGGGACAAGGAGTCGATGCTTGGTTATGGGAACAGTTATATGGAAATTATACACATTTCATGCCTCGACTTAGGTGTGAAGAGCTACAGATCCTTTTAGAGAGCAGCAGCTGCATTCTGTGGGCATGACTTGCCAGGTAACATCTGCATCAACTGCTTCTGCCTCCCCACCACCCCTGCCGGGCTGCAGCCACACTGGGACACAGCCCTGCCCTGTCCCCACCCCAGCCCTCCCTTCCCCTGGCTGCTGCAGCCCTGGCTCTGACCACAGGTTCTGCCCTTCACCGAGGGGACTCTGTCCCCTGCCCTGCCCCTCCCTGCTCCGCCTTCTCCCCAGCAAAGGCCACACTGCTCCTCTGTGGAGGCTAATACTGCCACACGCCTCCT
>NW_010395110.1:59968-61598 GCF_000710305.1 Buceros rhinoceros silvestris
CCTTTGTTGAGCCGAATCCTGCCACAGCTCTGCTTTGGCCCCCACGAAGCCCTCCCCTCCTCCTCAGCGAGGGCCATGACAGACGTCCTGCAGCTCTAAATCAATCCTGTCTCCCATGGTGGTTTTCTTCCCTTTTCTACCAGAGCAGCCCTTTGGCCTCGCTGCTTTCTTACCCATCCAAGGCAGCTCTTCCAGCCTCAGCCCTCCTGCTGGGTTGCTGCCCAGCCCAGCTGCTCCACTCTGGTTTTCACCACCTAACCTTTCCTTCAGCCTTCAACACTCCTTCCCCTGCGGTTCACTGTCTCCTCCTCTCTGCTGTGTGCGCTGGGCTGTTATTTTTCCTCGTGTGCGCGCTTCTGATACACACAGTTGTTCATCATCACCTCTTTGAGGCAGCGCCGCAGAACGTGCAGGTACTTAAACTCTGCTCCTCGTCCCTCAGCACCACCCTCAACTTCACCCACTCAGTTCTTGGGAGTGCAAAGGTGTTTAGCAGCGTTTGGGTTTTTTTTCCTCTCTCTTTTTTTTTTTGGATGAAATGTAATAATCCGTGTGCAGAAACTGCGTGTGATTTCACCTGCAGCAAAACCTGCAGTTATACGTATGAATTTTGGTGAATTGGAAGTAAAATTAGCAATCCCTTGCCCCCCAACCTCTGTATCAACCAATATTGTCTGCGGCCCTTACTTAGGGGTATGGAAGCACCTTTTACTGACACGGCCAGAATACCCCCCACAGGGTGTAAACAAAGACAACGTCACACACCATCAGTTTGCACCTTTATTTTTTAAAAATGAAATAGTCAAAGTACTTTCTTTTTCAAATATCGACACATAATATATTAACTTTCAATATTTACAGCGTGTTGCTGGGATGTTCTTGTAGAAAATGCATGCTTCTGGTCTGAAACCCAGAGCAAAATGCATCAGACCATTTAACTGCAGCCATATAACATAAACCTGTACAGTATCCAGTCACTATTCAGCACAGGAGTTAGAGCAGGAATAAAAAAATCGGGATCTATTGTTTCCTAGCAACGAGGCTGAGGCCATTATAACACAATTTCTGTAAGATCAGAACCTCTAACTGGTGTTCGACAGAAAGTGAAGATCTTGGCATACATTGTAAACATTTTTACTGTTGATGAGAAAGCTAGAAAGGAATATTACTCTGACAGATATCGTATGTTATGCTTCTCTTCCTCGTTTATCGACACTTCTGCCTGAAGAGTATGAAGATTTTAATGTTTTATCATGGTTCATACAAGTAAAATACTGTCAAGGACACGATTTGATATACTAACATTTATTAAAAGGCTAAAGTCCACCACGAGATCTAAGGAAAAACTGGAAATCGTCAAACACGTTTCCTTAGACAAACAATGGCAGGTGACAAATGCCCGGACAAATCCACAGCGAGTCCAACTCCACCGTTCCCAGTTTCTGCCAAGAAGCGATTCCTCTGGCAGTCAGGGCGCTTTCGACTTGGAAATGTTTTGTATCAAGGAGAGGTTTAAATAACAGTCATTTGACGGGGAAAACCCTTACGGCTGTTGGTGGCAGCCTGAGCTGGGTGTCACCGTGCCAGTGAATCTGCCCGAGGAAGTGAACACCCTGAGGGGGACCTGCCG
>NW_010395110.1:61693-64620 GCF_000710305.1 Buceros rhinoceros silvestris
GGGGTGCCCTGCCGATCTCAGGCTAAAACAGGAGCTCCTCTGTCTAAACTGCTTTCCCCTTCGGAACTCCACCTTGGCTTCCAGCAGCACCAATCGCCTTTGCTCCCCGCGGAAAAGCTGCTGCCTGGCGGCCCTGGCCCTGGCCGCGGTGGAGTGGGGGCTCGTCAGGCAGAGGAGCGCAGGGCTGGGGGGACACCACAGCCTCGGGAGCACCCGCGGCCACAGAGAGAGGCCACGTCTACCTGGGTAGTGTACAACTGAGAGGACGTGAAAGAGCTCAAACCAAACAGCTAGGATGTGTATACCGAGATGCACATTGACCAGTTCATATATATTTATTTGGCTATGTTCTACATAGATATCTATATATATATATATTTATACCTTGGAAATGTTCTAGATTTGCTAAATAAATATGAAAGCAAAGGAAACAGTATGCGTACACACTATTCGTTTGGCTGTCATAAAAAATATAGCACGTATTTCTCATGGTAGGAACATTGCTACAGGATAGTGTGCAACAGTGTTTTTTATTCTTTTATTTTATTTTTATTTTATTCAACTTTCAGAACCTTGTTGCAGTGCAGAATGCTAGCATCAAATAATCTGATCTAAATAAAGGTAAAAATTTCCATGCCATTATTTTTCTTTTTCTCATTTGGGTGTCTAGGCTATAGTGCAAAATAAAATTAGAAAAAAAAGAAAGAAAGAAAGTAAAACTACAAAAAAACAGCACTGAGAAATTGATCTAACTACTAGGAAAAAAAAATGGAGACTGAAATATTCCCTGCCTCCATCTGAGGTTGCTCATGAACAAGATGGTCCAAACCTACTTGCTCGCTCAGTTCTCACAAATCACTGCTGGCTGGCCCACGCGTAGCTACCACTTCAGTCTCCAGTGCTCTGCCGGTTACAACTTGTTTCTTTAGCACTGTCATCTCAACACGATGTTTATCTTTAGTTTACTAAATTTCTGAAACTGTTATGAAGGCTTTTTTTTTTCTTTTGTACCGGGCCATGTAATGTCGTGTGATTCTTTATACACCCATATTCTCATAAGAAATATGGTTCAAAAATGTACCTTAGAGTGCACCCAGGAACTGGGGAAATGCCAAATCTACTTTCAGAGACAAACTTATAACACGTGTCACTCTTTGACCTTTTGGCATAATATGAGAACAACAGTAATCAAGGCAGTATTAAAAAACACAGCTGTAGGTAATACAAAGTGCATTTCCTGCATATAATACAAATATAACTTTAAGAAACTAAAGGCACAAGCTAACCAAATATGTATTACATACTAGAAATGCACAGTTCAAGGTAATTCTAGTAGCTTCAAATATTTGTTTATAATGGATATTTAAAGCAGTTTGAAAATGATCCTCATTAGTGAATTGCAAAAAAGTATAATTGCTTAAAATATAAGTAAAATAGACTCTAATATTGACATCTTGGATCAGTGATAAAATACATCATCACATTTATGAATGCACTCTCTATATACAATTCATAAATTACTCTTCCATTGATTAAAAGCATATTAGAGGCTCAAGGATTTGAAGGTCCATTTTTAGGCTGGTGTGGAGGTATTCAAATTCTCCATGATTGGATGGAAAACTACAGAAATCAGAGCTGCCAAAAGTGGATGTTGTCAGCTCCCAGTTCTGTCCATTAGTTAATGATGAGCCCGATCAAAATGTGTGTGTGCAGATTTTGGTCCACAGTTCCCCCTGGCTGGGGAGGAGAGGGTGGTGTCAGGGGCCGGGCTCTCGCTCAGCTTGATCCTGCACCCCCAAAGCTGCGCTGGCTCCCTGGGGAGCGGAAGGAGTCTGGAAAGAGGTGCTAATGGTGTGAAGCTGAGACCTGAGGTCCAACCCCTGGGGGGCTCAGGTGCCACTTCGGGCTCATCTCTAACTTTGGTACAGTCTGCTCCACTTGCCCAAAAACAAGGGAAAAAAGAAAACTGGAAAGAAAGGAAGAAAGACAAAAAAGCACTTTGTTGGCTTCAGTAAATATGAGCAGAAATTGTTTCAATATATCTGCTATGTCCGTTTTGAAAGAAATGTGCAATAACATCACTGTTACGGATACACAGGCTCTATAACAAGACTTCTAGCTCCCTCTGAAAGTCAGCAAAGGAAATCTGCCTACCCGTCCCCCCTCCCCGTGTGCCCTCCCCACCTCCCGATAATCAGGTCTGTTAAAAATGACAAGCTGAAAGAAGGATCACCTACTCTGCTATGAAATAACTGTGCCAGCAGCGCAGGATACCTCGGGAAATAAAAACTTCTGTCCATGCAATATAATGCTTTTCTATGTGCTCTAGGTATCGAGCTGAAAAGTGAAGAGTCATCCTCAAAATGTTCTACGTTTATTGACATATGTACTATCCACACTTAGGTTTATCACCTCCCAATCCACCAATCTTCTTCAGACTCAAAAAAATGAGTAGTACAACAGGATTATTAATTTGAGATGGAAGGAATGTGATCCCTAAACCCAACAACACTGCGGTTTCCAAATGACCTGGGAAAAGACGAGTCCTGGCCAAAGGACTACAGACAGGACTGATCCTGCACAGCTCGTTCTTCCTGCACCGTGTGGGCCCTCCCAGCTTTTTGACCCAACAGCACTTGGTCAAAGCCCAGTCTGGAGCACACACGTCAGCGGAGAGACTCTCGTTGACCACAGTGCTCGCAAAGCCCTTCTCCGGCCACCCCCGATGCCTGGTTGAAGACCAGCAGTGCGCTGCCGCCCTGCACCCCTCCACCAGGAAGATCGGCAGCAATGTGCGCTGCCAGACTCCACCATGACCCAGTGGCGAGGGAAACCCCGGGAGAGGCGCCCGCACACGCGAAAGCAGATGCAGCGTGGCAGTCATCGCTGAGCGGCTGGGGGGGGGGCACAGCCCAACCAAGCTGCCG
>NW_010395110.1:64683-86269 GCF_000710305.1 Buceros rhinoceros silvestris
CCAGCAAAGCTGCGGGCCAGACAGGACAGCCATTGCTACGCTACGGTGTCCAACCAAGCCGGGTTTCCCGGGTTAGAAAATCCCTTAGGTCACAGCTGTGAGGAATGGCACGTGCGGGGCTGGTGAGCAACTACGAAGCTTCCGTACACCGTCCGTATGCAATCCCTTGAGGTTATGGGAGATCTCACCGGGCTAAAAACTACCCAGTAAATACTGGTTGCAGATTCAGGCTCTGCAGCCTTTTAAATAATCGGTGAATTATCAAATCAACAACAACAAAAAAGTCGTGTTTCTTTAGTAGAAGGCAGAGCACGCTGCGCTCTCCCCTCCCCGCAGGGATGTGCGGTGTCACCCTGGGCACCTCGCGCGCAGGTCGCGCTGCTCAGCTGTCAGGACTCTGCCTCTGAAATTTTTGAATACTGCCACACAAGAACTAAAAATCGTCACTGTCATCTCTCAAAGAGTTAAACGAACAATATTAAAATACCATCTTCTGTCACATTTAAAGGCAGTTGGATATGTTTTTTTCCTCTATATTTATATATACAGAGTTCTGATCTAGAAAAACCAATACAATAAACCATTTTACGTTTAAAAACAGGCAGTCTTTGGTGACGCAAAGGCAGAGATTTTCTTTGTTACCTTCTGCCTATTTCACTCTGTCTCATAAAGTGAATATTATTGGCACTGTCAGAAAGTTCGAGATACTGCTCCACAGATAAAACAAAATATCCATCGTAGCCTTGTACCCGCCCAGTGCTTAAAAGCTGCTGTTTCTCTCCATCTGTCCATGCCCTAATCCCTTCCTCCCCTTCCTGCAGCCGTCTCTGCTCCTTAGTCCAGGCCTGAGCCACGGCTCTCTGCCTGGCTATCTCCAGGACATGGTTTTTTTCTTCTTCCACTGTTGTTCCATACCGAACGTTAAAGCACAGCGCGCCATGCTGGAGCTGGATGTCAGCAAAGCGTCTAGTCCTCCCATTGATCACGGAAGTCATCTGCGACACGGTGACGTTGACGCCGTTCTCCAAGATGCGTCGTCCTCCAGTGTTGCCGATGAGGGCCAAGTCTTCTTCCAAAGACCCCAGCTTGATGAAGTAATGCGTGTCTCGGCCCTCTATGGTGAAATGCAGGTTCTCCAGATAGTGAGCGTTGTTGAGGATGGCAGCAATGCGCCGGCTGTCCTCATTGGCCACGCCTATAATGTCAGCTGTCACTATACCATCCTTTATAGCAAATTTGATGCCTTTTCCGAATACTGAAGGAATAGCTGCAAATCTTGGCTGCTTCCCTCCCTCGTAGCACTTGCCATCGCTATACCTGGGCGTCATAGGGAGTTGATCCAGGGATATAAAGTTTCGGAGTTGCTTTTGTAGCTCACACTGAATACCAAGGATAGTCTGGAAAAGAAAGTACCAATTAAGTTTGCAGACGAGGCACCTTGCAGTTCATTACAGTGTCTCACAGACCCTACTAATCCCTTAATTGCTTAGAATGGATCTTCAATTTGTTTGGAACACATTGTGTGCATCTACAGAGCCTGGGTATATGCCCAGGCTTTCTAATTGCCTAAGGTACAGCTTTCCGTCTCGCGGACTCTTTCATTTCTAGAAAACAAATGGAAAATGTGTTTATCACAAATGTCATTCTTCTATTTATTCTTCCTTTTTTTCTCCTTCCTCCCCCCTTCAGTTGCTACTTTAATGGCTGGTCTTTCAACTCTAAGACATGGGGAAAGCTAACTCAAAGCTGTGCTCTTTCACGTGATGCTAGGCTTAGTCTTTGTGTGTCTAATTATGCCTTCTGTAACACAGCAGTAACAGTTGTTGTAGCCCATTCTTTAAGGAAAGCAGGCTGTGAAGGTCTCAAGACACTGGAACAATAGGAACCATACAAGTGCATCATATCTGTAGATCCTGCTCCCCATTGAGGCTAAAAAACCACCTTGTTCCAACCATCTGTTTGTCTTTTAACACTATACCTATCACTACACTTCTTCTGTGTCTTTGTAATGGCTTCCTTAATATCTCAGTGACAATTTTACAAGGACATGCTCCTACATCTGGAACGAGCTCTGACCCTCCAGCCCTCTGCACTCTGGGCAGTCACTTATGCATACAAAAAAAATAAAAATAGTGTGTTAAATGCTACGAATGTAAACTCACAACCCTTTACACTTCCTTTTCCTGACTACATGAGAGGAAAGGCATCTTTTCTCTGTCATCTTTGCAAAATCATGTTTCTTTGTTAACAGATGCTCGTCTGGTCAACTGCAAAACGTGGAGACCATCGGTACGTGGTCCTGTTGCAGTTACATTGATTGCAGGACAGCTCTTTGTTGACAACAAGCCCTGGAGCACGGCTGAGTTTCACAGACCACCCCTACGGATCCGTAGCAGCGTTTGTTTTCCTGCAGTAATGATGCAGAGGCACAGACTTCTAAAGCTGTTTATACCATCAGTGATTTCCATCTCTTGAAGGTACCTTTGCTAACAAAGATAAACAAAGATAAGCTGCTATTTAAATTTTTTAATTCCACAATTTTTTTTGTAGCTTTTTCAATTCTCACAAAAACACTTGATTTACCATTTTTCCTATCCTGCCCCTCAAATTCGGATAGTTTCTCTGCAAACAGCTGCAAAGTTCCTTCACTGTGTTGCTAAAAGCTTAAAACTTAAAACTCCCTTTCTGATGCCAGAACACAATCGACAACCTTAAACTTTCGAGAATTGTTAAACCATTTGCCTTGCCTGTTGTGTTGAAAGTCACTTTGTTTCCTTGGTCACCAATAATTTTGAATAATACTCCTTAATTTAGTATTAGAAACAACTGAGGAGCGTTTTTGCTGACCTTTCCAGGATCCCACTCCTGGGTTTTTGTTTGAAGCTGCAGAAGCTCATATGTTGTCTCCAAAGCTTCAATCTCTGGTTTTGGGAATCCAGGCAGCACGTTGTGCAACTGGAAACCAAACAGCTCCAGCCAGCTTCCAATGTCTACGAAACAAGAAAAGGATGCTGGCAACAAGGCACATAAATCCTAGAAAAAGGGAGGGTAGCCTGCAGAAATCCCGGCTATGCAGAAATAATGATTTCACATCAATTTATGTGTTCAGTACTGGTTACAGCATTTATTGTAGCAAACAAATTAGGTGACTACGAAGCATAGCGATACTGGAATCAATAGTGTACGTTCTATCTATTTAATATGGAAATAATTCAAATTAAGCTGCCTCCAGTCTTCCCCTAATTTTAGCACTTAGAAAAGCAGCAGAAACAACTATTAATTATTTTGTTGGTTACCATTAAGGCTATAGAAAACAGATCAAGCTCAGTAAGATGTTATCTGTTAAAGAAATTACTTTAAAATATCTGAGATTAGAGCCAAGCAGTAACTTTGGATGTACACAGAAGATTCCTGGAGTCCTGAATCCATACCAGAATTTGTCAAAAAGTTGTATTTTCATGAGAAAAGTGTTACTTTTACCTGTTGTATACTTAGCCACGTCTTGGATTCTGCCAACGGGGTAATTATTTTCAAATGAGTAGAGATTAAATGGTTGTGGGACAGCGTTCAGGTGCTTCCATATATGATGATTTGGTGTCGTCCACCGACCGGCAATGACGTCATAGTCCCGCTGACCCAGATGAACTAATTTAGTAAGAGAATCATACAGCCCTCCATGAAAACCAATGATAACCTGGAAATCGGGATTAGTGTCCTGGTAGATCTCTCCATATGGGGTGTACAAAATTTCTTTTATGACTTGGCCCCGACTGCTGAATACAGCTAGAGGTGTTCCGGTGTTATCACAGGCAACGTAATATTCTTCTCCACTGCTTAATTCCATTGCAATGAGATGACCTTGAAGATCATAATACAAGGATGTTATTTCTGAGCTACTATGATTGTACAAGTGAGTAACTCTTATTGGGTTGGAGAGATCAGCATAGAAGAACTGTAAATGTTGTCCTAGGCTTGATTTGCTTGCAACTCGTCTTCCGAGACCATCGTAACAGTATTGCACAGTCCAGCCTGACGCTTTGTTGTATGCTTTGCTCAGCAGACCGTTAGAGTTGTACTCAAAGATCTCATTGCCTCTTTGCCTGAGAAAACCATCTTCGTCCATTTTATATTGAATTTCTCCAAGTCTGGTAATGCGATCTCTCAGATCGTATCTCAGGGGAGTGAGCCGCGCACTGTTTCCATGGCTCAGCAAGTTGATGTTGCCATTAAGGTCATAGCTGTAGCGCCACTGGGTTTTATCATTCACAGACACAGTCTGAAGTTGACCATCAGCATCATACTCATAAAAATATCTCGTTATATTGGCATCTACCCCTACCCGTATATCGCAGATCACCATGCGACCCATATTATCATACTGGATGGTCATCCAGTAAGCGATAGACTTGAGAATTTCGTATTGTACTTCAATCACCTGACCGTTGGCACTGAAAATTTTGGTATGTTTCATCACAGTGGTGGTTATAACTTGGTTTAAATCATAATTAATTACACTGAATTTTCCAAATTGCTCAGTCCTGCCAGACACATCGACATAGCGGTAGAGATCTATGGGAAGAGGCGTCTCGTTTATCATGGCTTGCATGCTCGTGACACGGAAGTTGTTGTAGCTGTAGTCAAATCTGGCGTTTACAAGCCCTTCTTCGCTAAACCTGAAGATCTGGCGACCAATAAGCGGACCTGTCCAAAGCAACGAGAGGAAAGAGGAGAAGCAAGAAAAATAAGTATTTCTGCCCACAGTGCCCTTACCCTACAGATGCAGCACAGAGAGTCAATGAACTCAAATACACCCTGAAGCCTTATTGCTACTTGACTTCTCAGACCAATACCATTAGCTAAGGCTATGTTAGATTATTCTCTCACAAACCTTTATTAATGCTTGCTCTACAAAATATTTATATTTTATTAACATTTGTTTAAATGAATGCTATTTTACTCATAATTATGATCTCTATTTACTTGCAAGATAATTCTAAACTAAATTTATTTTACATGGTGATTTCTTTCCTCACACAAACAGTCCTTCTGAATTTATGTTATATTATGGTATAAACAAGGAAACTTGAAAATACCAACAATAAACCAACTTGATTTAGTATTTAGCAAATATCCACACAGTGGAATAAAAACAGCCAAACATTACAAGAGCTATTCCATACCAAGCCATAAAAAGAAAACCGTATTTCAAATGGGACAGATATATACGCCTGTGGATACCGACATAGATATATACACACATATTTTTCTATTGAAACATAAAATCTATGAGCTTGTAGACATAAAAGTAATGGAATTTCACGCCAGGTAAGAGCAGGATCAGGGCCAAAAACTTGAGTGAAGTAGTCCCAGTTACACAAACCTGTTTGCCTGTATCTGATGGTGCAGATGAACCCGTCATGCATTAAATGTATGGTTTTAATAACCCCTGAAGATTCCTCGTAGGTGAACGTGACTTGAGTAGTATCATAGAGTATCTCGGACAGTCGAGACTGTTTGGTGTATTTGTAAAGGACTCTGCGCCCTGTCCCGGGATACAACGTCTGCAGGAGCCGCCCGTCTCTGGTGACGTCCTGTATGAAAGCCGCGTTGCTGTCCGGAGGGGTGTAGATGTTGCGGTAGTAGCCGACAGACAGCATGGTTTGCAAGGCATGGCGCACCATGCTCGGCATGGTGACCGAGAGCAGGTAGTTGGACTGGTCGTACTCAAAGATGTAGCGGCGCTGGCTGTGCAAGAGGAGCATCACAGACTGCAATCAAACAGGAATGGCGGTGTGAGTGACTGATCAAGCAAACGAGTATTCATCTAGAGAGTGCCTGAAGGTTAAGGAAATGTGGAAACAACCACCCACTCTTGTAGTTTGCTCTTACAGCCTGTCTGTATGATTTCAAGTGAAGCTTTCAGCTCCAGGAGACCTGGCCAGCAAGGTGGTACAAAACAGGAGGAGAATAATAATAAGTCTAGAGGTAAGGACCTCCAAACTGGAAGGCAGATGTGGCTCTCAGTAGCCCTTCAGCCTCATGCTGACTTGCTATGTTGCTTTGAAATATTTAGGTCACCCTCCCAGGAAGCAAAACCAGAGGGAAACTCTTCTTCGCGCACAGGCGGAGCATCTGCACCAGCAGATGTTTCTAGGGGAGGTGGAAAGGGGAAACTTTCAACGGTGTGTACGAGGTGTTCAGCTTTTATTGGCAATCTGCGTATCTCTAGCGCAGACCTACCACTTTTTCTCTATGTCTTCTATTAAATGCACACTGCCCCAGAGGTCACATGCTTACAGATGGATGAAAACACTCTGCAGGTTCTTTGATGTCACTACTTCTACCTCTGTTTTTTAATGTTTACAAAGGATGTGATTTCTACACTGGATATTTGTCCTGTGCTGGTTAATCGTGGCTGGTCAACGAAATCTGGTTTGTCTGTTTCGCAGATATTTTTCTGTACAAATTTAAAGTTTGGGTTCTGCAAACCTTTTCACCGGTCACGTGCAAAGTCACAGTGTCAGAGAGTCACTGGAGAACAGTCACTCCTGAAACAAGCATAACGAAAACCAGAGTGAAAATGCACGGGGGAGCTTTGTAGCCTTCCTCCAGCTCCAGTAAGTGGCTTGGCTGGACCTGAGCACTGCCCTTCCTTGCCTCACTGTCTGAGCTGAGACGGAGTGCTCACACTGAACGGCTCACAGCCCAAAACTACCAGGCACATAAGCACGACTGAGCCATCATGTAAAACAAAGTCTTCTGAGGAACAGTGTGACTGCTTTTTCATACAGCACTGGGGAAAAAAATCAGAAAAAAAAGCCTTTTAAAATTCTAAGCTCAAAAATCTTTTCTGGGAAGAAAACATCAAGAGCTGAATGTGTTAAGTAACATCAGCCCTGAGCCACTGTGCTCCGAGAAATAACCCAAAAGCTTATTCAAAGGACCAAAGATAGGCTTAGCCTTGGCCATACCCTCTTCACGCCGGCACTCCACCCTCCCAAGATGTATTTCTTCCTGCCCTTGGAGAAAGACATCTGCCACCTGTACACAAGCCAGAGAACACCAGTACATGCCACTCGCAGGTCACCCTCTGCCAACCGGTGACAGCAGACCTTACACCGAGCTTTCTCTGCTCGCTTTACCGCTGGGCTGCCAAGCCCTTCTAACACGCGCAGTGTTTATTTTGTTTTCACCTTCAGTCAAGAGTCCCCAGTCTGCAGTAAACCACTGGCTGAACTCTCCTAGCACTGATGCGACGCCTCTCTCTACATACTGCTCCCGGGCCTGTTTTTAAGCTGTCGGCCGCTGACGGAGTATGAATAACAAGATCAGAAACATCTCTAATATAACTTTAGTGCCCTTGTGAGCCATTTTTACAGCACTTTGTGGCTTTTCCACTTTTGTCCAGGATAGTAAAAGAATAGACAGCACAAGGGTTGGAGATGTAGCATCCTCTCTAAGCTACCAGAGGATACCATAAAAAGAAAAAAAAATTAATTCCCAATTCATCCTAATAATATTCCAGTAGATGTTTCCAACTCTTTGCAGAGATTGGGTTCTACTTGTTTTAAAGGATTTCAGAGCGTAGCTAATAAAACATCCCAAAAGCTGTCATTTGATAGAGCCTGGTCAACCACGTCACGACTGGTGCCGCATGGTATATCAAGACAAACAGCCAGCGGCAGTGGGAGCTCTGGTGGGATAGGCAGAAATGCTGAGCATGACCACTAGATGTCATTTCTGACCAACGCACGCAGGCAGCCGCTCATCTGCTTTGTCTGGTGGTTAACTGCAGGATTTTGGAAGCAAGTGTGGAGTATTCGGGAGATTTTATAACACCATTAATTACTTGAGCAAAGCGACCAAAACAAGAGGAACTGAATCTCAACAGTGAAAATTATTTACGGTGCTATTATCATAGTACTTCTAAAACCTAAATTACTGGAGCTAATTTTGAAAGGGGTAGAGATTTTTGAAGATGTACAATTAACTCATCAAGTGCTAAAAAATGAAGATTTAAGAATTGGAAGCAAACTATATAATTGATTTCTTGATAAAAGAAATCATTTGGCCTTATGAGGATTCAGACAACTTTTAGCAATCATTACATAATTAACACAATGAATTATTGACTTAAATGGAGCCACAAAATGGTATTTCAATGTCTGATTTTGAAAGTGAACTCATCTCTGTTTGGCACAAGGAGCAAACAGTGATGAAAGTACATTAAATAGCTGGAAGATTATATTCGCGGTGTGTACGACAATAATTTTAATGAGAACTTCCAGCACAACCTCAGCTGGCTGCTACCTGAGCCAGTGAACTTCAGCCATTTGCTCCTACAAGATCAGAATTCGGCCGCTTGTGCAGAATTCCAGAATAACAATTTTAAGTTCTATGATTTTATTTATAAGCTTGTCATAAAGTAACAACAGACAAAGCGGTTTGGCAAGATGAGAAGAATGCATCTTTCCAACATTACGGTCCATTAAGCCCAAAGAAAAAATAAAAGATTTCTGCAAGAGGCACATTGCCCAAATATTTGAAAGCTGCACTGAACGCCTGTTTACTTGTGATCTGCGGAAGAGCACACAGACAAAAGAAGCCCTGACAAATTTATCTGAACCAAACGTCTGAAGCTTCTGGGGTTTGTCAATCTTGTTTACACGTCAAGTAGGGCACCGTGTGCACACAAGGAAAGAATCGCATCTTTATGCATTCTCCAGCCTAAATAATTTCTTTTTCCTGGGTTAGGTTTAAGTTTTTTGAGGATCAGGCTTAAATACATTAAAAAAAGAAAAGTACAGCGAAGTTTAACTTAAAAGTAGATATTTGGAACTTTTAGATATATAAGTAACTTCAAAGGGATTTGCTTTGTGTAATACCCCTTCAACAGTTTTACCTCACCTGCAACCCCCAGCCTTTCCCTGTGGGTGACAGGTTCAGAGAAAATGCTCTGCAAACCTGGGGTCTACTGAACAGTCCAAGATGTCGCTATTTAAAGAAAGGAAGTTTAAAAGGACGCTGTCTGAATACCATTTTAGACTAAGTTCTGAAAGCTTTAAAAATACAGGCTTTGAGAGACGAGATGATATTAAATGAGATGCTTCTACAGCTGAGTGAGATGCTGTTCCTCCTTTGTCTGTGCAACACCTATTCCCCCATCACGTGACCATTACCTGTAGACATCCATGAAAACTACACCGCTCAGGCAACTTAGACACGAAGTCACTATAAAAGCAGAGCAATAACTCATTTCGTATTAATATTCTCTCCCACCCCCAAACAGCCCTCATAAAGAGTGAAGTAATCTTTCTCCTCACAGGATCAATCCCTTTTTTACAGCACAGCACTGAGTAGGTGCAAGCTTGTACCCTCTGCTTTGTAATTTTGGCTTGAAAGAGCTGTCTTGTGCAGTGTAAACAGTTTCTCTTCAGTGGCTGTTGTATTTTTTGACCATGTTATACAGAGTGGCCACCTGTTTTTCAGCAGTGAGAGTGTCCTTTGTTCATGTGAACTTGGACTGGGAGCAGGAAGTCATTTCTACTCACCAATTAAACAAATCTGAGGTGCTACTAACTTTCTCCAGAACTAAACTATGGCAGTTTTGAACTGGTGACATTAGGTCTCAGCATGTCCAGAGACATTTTGATCTAGTTAGGTCAGTGTATGCATTTTCTGCTTAAGAAGTCTTAAAAACTCCTGAAAGAGGTAGAATTATAACGTAGTTCATAATATAATAGCCGTATCAAAACAAATACTTTTGCCTTGGCACAACAATCCGCTTTTTAAATGACTTACCTTTTCTAAATACGTGTAACTCCATATTTTACCATCTGCCCATGTCCTGGAAATTATGTTCCCACTTGGATCATACTCCATTTTCTCAGTCCAGGTTCCTCTTTGGATGTAGGTGACTAATCCAGAATGGGAATAAGTGATATTGACCTCATTGTACTTGCTGATGGGTGACCATAAAATTGGGCGTCCTGTCTGGTCGTACATAATCCGAAGAGTGAATTTTCGATGATCATCATAAATCTTTCCTGTCCGTGTTACATGGTCGAAATCAATGGAGAGGAGGTTTCTGTTGTGGGCCTGAACACAAAGATACAGTTGGATAAGAAAACAATGTGTCTGAATTACATACAACGCAAACAGCTCTAATCCAAATGTGCAACGACTTAACATTATGATGGAGAATTTTGGCCTTATTAAAGACAAGAGCAAAATATTCAGATGAGAAACAGGAGGACCAAGAAATAAAATGCTTCTTGCATTCAGTGCTACTGTACTCGGCATTACATGTCGTTTCTCATTTCCATGTGCTAAACTCTCAGCTCTGCTCTCACCTTTTCCTAAGTTTTTCTTCTTTCTTCTCAGCTTTCATTTTGATTCCAGCCAAAGACGTGTAGTTAAGCCCCAAATTAACAAAGTTATCTTATCTCACACCCCCTCTCTTAAAGCTCTGTTAATGTTGACAGCTCAGCTACTGCTCTGGGACAGCCCACGCCAGGTCGCACACTGATGCTGCAAAGGGAAGAGCCGTGCTTACAGCTCCGGAAAACCCTGCTCACCAGCATCCTCACCCTTCTCCACAAAGCCCCCCACTGCCAGAGCTCATGGAAGCCAGAGGCAGTGGTCCCTGGTGCCAGCCACATTCCTTGCTGCAGCTCCCTCACCACATCTGGGACCTGCAACATTTGTTGGACTCACTGTGGCCCTCAGACTAACAGAGTGACTCTGGGATGGTCTGGTAGCTTTTATGGTCCAACAGGAAAATGCAGAGGGGGAGCCCAATTCTCAATTTGAAATCATGCTCAAAGCTGAGCAAGGTTCATGAAGACAAAATATATTTATCCAGCGCTTTCACCATCTACCTCCTTACATCATTCAGTCACTGGGCAATTGCTATTAAACTCCATTTAAATCAGAGCTATAATTTAGGGAACCAGAAGACATTGTTCATTCTTCTTCAGATCAATGCTCCATGCTCCGGTATCAATCTACTGCATTCTGTCCAATCAGTTGAATTAATCTTTTCCAATTAATAAATTCCTTCCAGCAGAGGCGATGTTGGCGCAGGTGTCAGCAGAGGGCACTGCACCGTGCCCGCTCCTCGCTGAGACCGGGAGGCAGAGCTGCGAAGTCACTGGTTAAGAATACTTGTTTAATAATTCAAGCCGGGATCATATGGTGGTAGTGATTAGAAAGAACATTTTTTGCTTTTCTCCATTCTGTTTTTAGATGCAAAATAATTTAAAAATCCAGAAAAAGCAGGTGTTCTTTCTTCAACTCCCATTCCTGGGGTTTTATATATGCACATGTCTAACTTTTATAGTGTTCATTTACAATAGCTGTAAAATACCTATACACCCCTGTAGACTGCGGTAACTATTACAATTTATGCTCTAATGACAGTTAAGGAGCCCAAGTAAAATGTGATGCTCAGTTCAACTGTATTTGCTTGTATACAGTCCGATGGATTAGGTTTATTATAATATATTTCTTTGCTTACTTCTTGCAATTTCTGAAAACAAACCCTCTTGGTGGTAAAATATCTGAAAAGCAAGCAGGGGATATACCCTGCCTCATATTCATTTAATATCTACATATACAGTTGATGCTTTTATTGCTATTACTATTATTATTGTAGAATGCAGATAGGAGAAAGGAAATTGCTTGCAATCTAAATTTCAGGGACAAATAAGAATGAAAACCAAACAGAGGCAGAATCAGCAGTGAAGCAGATAGCAGCAGTATCTGAAAGCTCAAGAGTTAAAATAAGGTTTGAGTGGGTGCCGCTACTGCCCTTTTTACTCCATGTTTTATGTCTCATTTGTTTGTTTTTATATTAGATTCAAGTTAAATCAACACCCTTCTCAAGACCAGACGATATGTGGGTAGCAGGTCTCATTTCAACTCTGTCACTGAAAAGCTGATTTCAAATTCCACTGGCTTCTTAAAGACGGCTCCTCTGATGTCGTAAGGAGCCCCTGTGAGCAGCTGGAGCTCGTGTGTTCTGTTACAGCCCAGGGAAAAGTGGTTTCTGAAAGCCACCTCAGATCCGAATTTCAGCTGATGAAAATAGAAGATTCAGCTGACTTTGACAACAAAGTAGTGCATAAAAAGATGTATTTATTATGTATTCTTAAACAATTGTTGACTCTGCCTCCGTTAGTTTTATAGCTAGAAATGTGGAGTGTAAATAATCACATAAACATGCACTTCTGACTTTCATTCTCAAACCCAAACCGTCTACAATGTGTATATCGGATGAGATGTTTGTATTATTTCCCCGTCTGTGTTTTGATTTGAGTCAACGTAAACTGACACGCGCTGGCAGAGGATTCGGTCCTATCCTTAGGAGTTGCTGTAAGACTGGTAAATAAAGGGAGATCATTTGCTAAACGCAATAATAAACATAGCTGTCAAAGCCCGTATCTGCAGGACTTTTGAATCGGGGCCACTGAGTTACTTCTTTTCTTGTTATTAAAAAAAAAAAGAGAAAAACGCTGCAAAATAAGTAAGAGCAGCCAAGCATTCAATTTTCAGTTTTGTAGATATTCAGTTATAAAACCTGGACTGCATCCAATGCCAAGCTCCTCTAAGTTCTGCCAAAGCCAGGAGGGAACGGAGCTGCATTCTAATCAGCGTATTACTATGCATCATGCTCCTTGGTTTTAACAACAGCCGTTGCTTCATTTTCAGAAGTCAATTAAAACAGCAGTTCGATTGATAAAAAAGAACTCTTGCTAGATTAAGATTGATGTTAAAATGCCTGACTGTACATAGATTTTTATTAATGTAAAATGCACATGTGCCTACAGACGGTTCTATATATTTCAGGAAGTGCCCGGGCAGGCGGTTCCGCACTTAGAGGAAACCTGCGATGAATTCCTGTTTCCCACATTGATTTTGGTACTGAGATAAAGTTAGGTGTCTGTTCTAGCATTTCACTTAACTTACTCACTTCTGCTCTATTTCTACAGCAGGGAATTCACACCATGCAAAAATGCCACTTTTTAAACCCCAACATTTACAGCGTTATTCAGAACATGCTGACGGTGGCCTCTTTCCACACTGGAAATAACTGGAATAGAGTGACACGCTTTCAAAATGCTTGCTAATAGCGATTAAGAACTAAAAATGTTAGGACCAGGAAGAGAAGGAAAAGCTTTCTTCTCTCCAACTAGGTCATCCTTTATCTCATCCCCAGTTACCTGCCTTCTAATTTATACCTCTTAGCACTCAGAGCCGTTTGTTTCAATGACAGCATCAGGACTGAGCTCTAAGTAACAGCTTTAAACCTGATTTCTACGCTTTTTTTCCCCCTCTCCCATTGTTCTGTTTTCTTTCTTTAACTGATGGCTTCTGCAAGTCTGTTCATGTCCACTGAGAACTGGTCCAATCCCCAGAGCTTTCCTTTACATTTATTTTCAAAGTTCAGCATAGCTCTTTCTGCCCTACATTGCGAGCTTTCTAACACACTTCCTATTGTGCCAGCTGTGGCATATTAAGTGTTTAAAAACTTTCTTTTCGAGATATAACTCACTAAAAGTTTTCAGGAGGTCTCACCAGAATCTCATCCAGCGTAAGGGCTTCTAATGATGCTGCATTTTTTTTTTCCCCAGCAGTACTCGAGTGTCAACAGCAAGCGCTAAATCCCTTTCATTATTTGCCGTACTGCTTCACACACACTATTTGATGGCATTTCTGCTCCTGCTGTCCTGCGTTTTTCCGTTAATCACCAAGGAGAGATAGCTGCCTCTGGGTAAATTCTGCTGCTCCTCTGCCTTCCCTGCCAGCTGCACTGATCCAGCTCCTTCCACCTCCACTGACTCGCCACTCCACCAGCATCCTATGCAAACTTCTCAGTGCTGGAGGTGAACTCCAGGACCCATACATTCCACCTCTGCTCCAAAGTCTTTCTTATTGGCAGTAACAGCCTCAATAGTCCAATTGCCCCTTTCTCCTGTGCCTATTTATACGGTGTATCCTTTGTGTAGAGTATTTCTCCTCCTTTCCACAATCAAATCCTCATTTAATGAACCACCAGGTTCCCTCCAGCCTTGCCCTGACAGCCCTCAGACAGATGGTCCTAGAGCTTGGTACAGTCAAAGGAGGAAAAAATCACTGTAATACAGGCAGCTGACTTGTCCTTCTGAGTAGGCAGGGACAATCCATAAGCCCCCTTGATCTTGGATAGGTATAAAAAGACACAGAAATAACCACAGAAATAACAGAAATAACAGTTTTACAGAAATAACAACACAGCGGTCAACTGCTATGATGCTAGCAGATACTTCCGGAAGGACAAAGAACGTTAAGACAGCAGCACATCACAATCATTCGTACACTTCTCTTTCACCCTCCATCCTCTCACTGGATGAAGGCAGAGAAGGAGGAGCACACGAGTGGTTCTGTGCACCACCAGACTGCTCCAGAGGCAGGTCAAGCTGGGGAGCTCAGGACAGCTTCAGTGATGTCGTATTTCAATGAACATTCTGTGCCGCCAGCCAGACTCCATTTAATCCTGACCAATTTGTGAATTTCCTCCCTTTTTTTTTTTGCCAGGCAATATTAAGGGTCATGCAGAAGCAAGAGAAAATGACTTAAAAGAACCTGCAATCTATTTCAACAACAGAAAATACCAACTGCCTACCAGGAAACCGTGCAGGAGGAAGCAGTTGAATTAAATCCGTCATGAACCACTTGGCCGTGGCAACGTAAGCAGGATAGATCACTGACTAGATCCTTCCGTTTACTACTTCTATTACACAAGAGCCTTTTAAAAAATGTGCCATGCAGTTACTTACGCACAAAATCACAGAAATCACCTGATTAGGTAATGTGAGCCATGGAGGCCATAGTTTGGATCCTGCCATCTTAACACACGTTTGGCACAGCAGTAAGTTCTGCTGGCTCCCTGGGCAGGGCTAGGAGGACTCGTGCCATGCTAGAGAGGAGGCAGGCAGAAGATGAGCAAGAAAAACTAAATGAAAGTTTTCTCCACTTGCAGAATCCTAATAAAGAAACTGTGACTGTCAAATCTGAAAGATGTCTTTTCAAACAGGTGTCTCACATCCAGTGGCCAGACCAAAGTCTTGTGTTTTAGACTGATCAAAGCAGTTGAAAACTAAACAGGTGATACACTTTAAAAAAAAAAAAAAAATCTCATAACCAAAAGACAAGCAGAGATTTTTAATAACCACCTTTATATTTTCAGAGCTACCAGATGTAACTTCAGAGAAAATACCCATCCAAACAGGTGGTAGTTAATAATGCAATATTTTTAAGGCAAAAATTCCCAGTTGTACTACTGGTATAGGCGTTTTAAGGGGTATTCATGTGAAAAACAGAAATGATTTTGTAAAAAACCTGTTCTGCAAGGTAGCAATCTCTTTGAGCCTTAGTGTTACCTAATTAAATGCTGAATGTTGACCATCTGTCATTGTAATCTGTGTTCTCCTCACAGACAAAAATACAGGATGGATGCCACGTTAAAGTCATTCTTTGTTAGAGCCATAGTGTAACCCAGCCAGAGGGAGTGAGGGCAGAATACTCAGCCTGTCTGGATACACGGGGAGGCTCTGCATTGCTCTGCCCTGCAGGAAACGCACTGGCCAGGACACCCAAGGTGTGCCCGGCCAGACCCTCTGCTCCAGGCAGAGGCTGGCACCTGCTATATCCCCCGGAAGAAAGAGGGTCGATAGATCTGAGCGAGGCAGAACGTGGCTCCAACTCTGCTGCTGTGCCACAGTAACTACACATCGTCCTTTGCTCACAGCTTCTTCCCAAGCCATAATTAAGTTCTTAGTTGAAAAAGAAGAAGAAGAAGAAAAAAAGTAATTATGTCTTGAGGTCAAGTCTCACCACCAAAATCAAACAGAGATCAAACATCCCTGCAGCTGTCGGAGAAGCCTGGTTTTCAAATTCATGGCTGGGGTCCACCATTGATACAAACTCTCCATTGCTTTTCTTACAAAGTAGAACATTTCAACGTGATTTTAGTTCAATGGCCTTCAAAGAGAACACTGCACTTTACACAAGAGGAAGCCTTACCCTTAGCCTTCTCTCAAACGTGGAGATATTGCCTTTGGTCTGCTCCCTCCTTTGCCTCCATTCAATGAGATTTGAGTTATGCTCTCCAGGAAGGGAGATATTGCACTTCCCTAAAGTGGGGCTGACAACCCCTGCTAGAATATGAGGCTCCGTGTTCAGCGTGATTTCCATTCCACTGGCAAAGGTGACTCTCAGGGACCCGTCTGGGCTGACCCGGTAGATATTCTGTGTGTTATCTGCCAAAAAACAACAACCGGAAACAGGGAACAGAGAAAAGGTCAGACCTCCACATTTACAAAGGCGCAAGAGGGCTTTGTTTGCCCCTAGGTTACAGACAGCTGAACATACACCAACTGCAGGGTGTTTTTTGCATCCTGTAACCTCCAGGCCTTCCCAAGTCTAAAAAGCTTTTCATTACACTTCACCTGATGATTTCCATCGTGAGGGTTTCCTGCAGGAGAAATAAAGAGTTTTAGCGTTCACCTTAGAAGTATGTAAACCCACAGGCTGGGTTTTGACTACCGACATTCTGATGATTTTGGTGCGTTGGGATCCGTTAACAGGACAGTGTACTGCTTGAACGACTGCAATGACTATCTGAGGCCAAGCATGAATGCTGATTTCAAAGTGTCTAGGATGACGGCCAGTCTCCCATTCTGCCCCTTTTCCCTGTATCACCCTACTAAAACCTTCTCTTCCTCAATAGCAGCAGGACCCTGGGGTAGAGGCACAGTGATGGACAGCCACGAGCACGAAGCCTGCTGCAAGAGACCCACTGGGAAGTGCTTGTGCGCAGAAAAATGAATGGATCAGCACAGCAGCAGCTCCAGAGGCTCAGGACTCTGCTGCAGAGGGCTGTGGAGAGCAGCTGGGATGACCTCGCACAGACTCCCTCCCACCCCAAAACTGCCAGAAGCACATGGAGGGTCCAGACCAGGTCTCCACTGAAAGGATGGAAAGCTGTATGGCCACTGCCTGCTCCCCTTCTCTCTCCTGGGCACTGTATTTCCTCCAGTGCAGGCTGAGCTGTGCCACACTGTCTTGCGTTTGGTCAGGACGGGGATATGCGCGCAGGAGGTCCCTGTGGCTCAGCTGCCAGGGAGAAACTCCATCGGGAGCCTGAATGTTAAGAGACAAAGTGAAAAGTCTCGCCCTTAAAATGCAATTTAATTCCTACCGGCTAGGGACTATGAAAAGCATCCTTTTTTTAAACTGGTGCATGCACAAGTAACTGGCCCAGCTCTTGAGACATGAAATGTGGAAAATAATTGGGTATGTCAGAAAGTGAAGATAATAGTACGTTAAAAGATACTTTGTGACTCTGATGTAAGGATACCTCATCTGACGGGCTGTTGACAGGGTGCTTCATGATAGTTCCACAGAGACAGGGAAATATGCAAATTATACGAACTCATAAATATGATAGGTGTAACAATCCCTACAGCTGTTGGTTTCTGGCACTCCTGCAGTGTGCTAGCACGCTCCCGAGATGGAATCTGGTAACACACCAACTCTGAGGAGTCCAAATTTAACAACAGACATACAATCATGCAGCCAGTAGATGATGCAGAGAGCAGATGGGGTCACTTGGACAAAGCCTAACAGGTGATACAACAATATAATATCATTATTTCCACTTGTTCCGTGCTGTGTCCGTATGCAATAGTGAACAGGAATGAGTGAGTGCCTTGTGAGGTGAGTTCTTCCTATTTTTTTCCTTCTAGATCAAAAGCTTAGAGGAAGAAAAGTTCTGTGATTTGCTCAGAGTTACAAAGCTTTTCTATCGCAGACCTGGAAGGAAATCAGAGAGCTATTTCCCAGCACCTGCTCTCTCAAAGCCTGAACAATCCACTGACAACAAAAAAATCAACACGGAGATAAACCCCAGATCAATGAAACTATATAAAACCAGAGCTCTGGTGATGAATCTGCAAAATCTGGAGGAGGAGACTGGGACACTTCCATTAGGCAGAGAGTAAGTTCTTGAGAGATATGACACTGCCAGGGAAATACTGTGGTGTCTACAGGGGTCGAGCCAAAACTTCGTCCCCAAGGCAGTCACCAGCAGAGATGGCTCATGCTTTCCTCCTTCCTACGAGTGCTGTCACCAGGACACAGCACTACCAGAAAGAATTCACAGCATTGGCCAAACAAGGCAATTTGGTGCTAAGACGTCAGCGGAGCACGTCATTATTCTGGGCAGTATTTCTCAGAATAACAAAGCTCAGCGTATTATAGGTCAGTCGAAGTCCTCCAGATACTGAAGTAGAAAGTAGCACATAAAGCCTGGAGACATCGGAGATTTCAATAACTAGAACCTATCCATGGGACTCCTCTAGGAGGAAAAGAACTCACTTGTGGTTTGTTTCTAATTGGTACCCCAGGAGAATTAGCAGCAGTATTGGTACTGAAGCAAGGAAGAAACAAATGAACTGATTTTAATGTCAGTTTTTGGCAAACAGGTAAGAATGCAGGAACATGTAGGGTTTGAAATGGAATGACTAGATAGAATAGCAACAGAACAGAAAACTTAATGGAAATGCTTCAATTACCTTGTTTTAAAGTATATATTGTAGAGGTAGCTGAGAAGTTGGTGGCTGTGATCACATTCTCTCTGTTTGAAGTATCAAGTTCCACTCGGGTCAATTTTTCAACATCGCTGTGGAAACTGCTGACTTCCCCGGTCGGGAAGGTCGCGTTGGTCAGATGGCCATCAGAGTCATACCTGCAAGACATGATATAGAGAGCCATGAAAATACATCACTATTGTCTTGTAGCTACTTCTATAAGAAAAAAAAAAGGCGGCGGGGGGGGGGGGGGGAATGAACAGCATAGTTAACGTTGTGCAAGCAATAAAAAGGTAAGAACTGCTCCATTTATTCACTCAAAACGCACTCACTCCCTAATCTGAATTCTTGCTTAGACTCTTTTTCGGTGGCGCTGGGTAAAATACACCCGGGATGCTACCTACATCGCCCAGCTTCTGCCAGAGGTTTCAGGGCTGCGCACAGGCGGTCGGGGCTGTGATTTGGGAGGGTGGCCGCTGGAGGTCACTCGGTGTTCAGGCAAAAAACACACCCCCAAAAACGTCTTTTTTTACCTGCTAGGTTTAAATAAAACCAACTCTTAGATTCTGTCCCACTCACAAAGTGCCTTTCGTGAGACTGATGTGGGCAGTACATAATATGAATGGCGAATTTAGAAAAGGGACCTAAAGTGTAACAATAGCAAAAAATTTAGATCGAAACCTGCAATGATTAAGTTGCCTACATGGTTTTTACCCTTGTGTTCTGTTTGTTTCCCATGGGCCTACTCAGATCAGTGGAAACTTCTCATCACAAGTAACAGGACTCGAATCTAGAGCACAACATTTTAGTTCACCTAAATCTCATCAGTGCTCAAGAAATTCTTGTAGTTTATGGTACTTTATGTGAATCAGGCCATGTTACGAAAAAGTCAATGATTAATTCAAAAGCTCTGAAGCAGTGTTCCTAACAGGTCTTTTTCAGTTCTACAGACACATTTATCCTTTCTGATGGTTCACATGGAAAACAATGCAGAATGTTGCTTGGTGCTTCGTACTGTTTCATATTGATGTCTCCTATCTTAAAAACCTTAGCACATTTTTTTTTTCACCCATGACACCTGACTGATCTATTTGCCTGAGTAAATCCTGCTCACGTTCATAAAACAGAAACTTATTTGTGCAGGTAGGAAAGCATAATTAAGTTTTCGTGGCTCCTCTCATTGACAAAGCATATCCTCAGCCTGTGTATCAAGCGGCACGGCACCGCTGCCTCCAGTGCAGCTCTTCCAATTCACATCAGCAGATGATCTGGCTATGTCCTTCTCTTTGATGTGTTGGCATCATTTCCTGAGGATCCTTATTTCCCCTGACTACTCAGACAAAATCTGTATGTCACAAGAAGTATTGTCACACACACACAAAAAAAAATTCAAGATTTTTTTTCTCTTCCCCCCCAGTATAAAAAAAGAAAAATAGAGCAGTTGTTCTTTGCAAACGAATCACCGGAGAACGAACTAGTGACCACCTAAATTTATCGAATGTTAAATGCGATACAGCCTCTCTCTTTCACCTCCTACTGCACTCATGTACTTCACGTGACTTACTTATTTACACTCTACCCTTAGTCCAGTTCTGTGCAAGCTTACTGGGTGCCACACCCAGCGACTAAAATTGACTCAGATCACTCCTTTTCATCATTAGAAACCTCCCCAAGTATTGGTCACTTATATCTAATATACTGCTTGATCAAACAGGTATGACAGCTTGCTAGGTTGTTTGGATTTGCTCTCATGCCTTACAAAAATCCCCAAATTATGCATTTGTGTGGTGTAAACGCAGCCAGTTTACTGGATGTACTTGTGCGCTAAACTAGGGATCCATCTTCACTAAGGATCCGGTTTTGCTGCTGCTGAGGTACAAAAGTCCACGTGTAGCTGAAAACGGGATAAACTGTTGCTGGATGGCTGGCCAGCTACCGTACTGCATGAGAATGAGACTAGAGCACACACCAATGGGCTCTTACTCATGTAGATGGTCCCGCTGACTTCGAGGAGAACATGCAGATTAGTGTCTTGGCAATGATTCCACACCGTGACCATCGGAAGGGTTTTTTTATTCCAGATTGCTCCAAGAAACTCAGCCCTCTGAGGACAGCTTCTGCCACCTTTCACATGATGAATAGGAGCACACTGGGGCTCAGATCCCGTAGCGCGATGTCCTACCCATACTAATAGGGGCAGAATCATGACATATTTCTTAATGTTAATTTGGGGCCCAGTTATGCCAGTGTTAATCACGTCAGTGACCATTTAATCACGCAAATAATTGCATTGATTTCAGTACTCGCATGAGGAAGTGCTCACCAATATTTGAAATGCACACCTGGGGATACAGCTTCACAATCCATTTGCATTTCTATGTGTAGCACTGTTAAGAGTTGGATCATTTTGAAGGGAAAGTGGTCTAATTAATTTTTTCAGAGAGTTGTTTCTTGCAGGTGTTTTCTTGTCCTTGATTTAATAGGAGCCCAGTGCTCCCCCTCCCCTTTTACGGCTTTAATGCTACAATATTAAAAAAAAATCCAGACGACTGAAAATTGTACATTAGCTATAATTTTATGCAAGAGCTCTTTCAGGACTTCCATTCCATCCGATTAGCGTAGATGGATGACAAGTACTTTTGTAGGTGGTTTTCTACCTCTTGATTTCCCTCTGTGAGTGAACCTGACACGTAGGTAGATGTTCTGAACAGTTCATTATCTTTGCTCATACTCCCAAATACGTGTGATAGGTGTTGTTAAACAAACGCATCCCTATTTCAGCTTGACAGTGCCATGGGTTGAACTTTAGGATGTGAATGCAAACCTAGCTCAAACAGAGAAGATGATTCGCAGCAATGTGAAAGTTGCTCATACGATAATTCTCTTAGCTCCAATAGTATGTTCATAGAGGGCTCAGAACAATTCACATGTAAGTAACTTCTTAAAAAAAAAAA